>NW_023270380.1:10903559-10917452 GCF_011800145.1 Mirounga leonina | reverse complement strand
GAGAGGAACCCCGCTCTCTGAGGTGGACGGCGCAGGCCGGGACTCACAGTTTGCGATGTCACCTTGAAGCTGCAGAATCTGAGGAACTGGCATTGTGAGGACAACAATGTCAAACAGCTCGGGGGGACCTGTTTCCTTGGAGACCTCCCACTTGTCATTTCGCAGGTTGATCTGGGTCACACAGTGTCTGAAGTAGACATCAGCACCTGTTCCAAAAGCAAAGTCATGTTCACCTAATCAGGATTTCCAATATGAATGAGGAGAAACAGAAGAGTCACACACGGAATCCATTCAGGCGAATTAAACAGTGAAGTCTCTCTTCTAGGGGTTCCCTTTCTCATTCTGTAGGAATTCCTCTCCTTCTGGCACCCTGGACCTCGGGATCGATGCCTGCCCCGGGGTACACAACCATGTTGCTACAATCAATACTAGGAATCCCAGCTGTCTTTCATTGAGCAGCTACTATATGCCAAGACTATAATAAGTCCTTGATATACATCGGATTAATTTCACAAACAAGGAAACAAATTCAGAAATGTCACTCCATGATGTAAAACTATATCCACCTGAATCTAAAGCTCATGACCTTTGTAGAGCAGGAATACACTTCAGTGAAGGTGTTAACAATTCTAGACAGAGCGAGAAGAGCCATATTCCCTGTTAAAGAAATTAAGATTCCCTCTTAAACCTGAAAAAGGGGTCTGTGAAAGAAATCCAAGCCCTCGTTGGTGGATCAATTACCTTTATTAAGAAGAACTGGAATTAGGAGAAATACAATCGAGAATGTCCTCATTGCATTTTTCTTCTTTATCACCAAAATATTTTAGTAATTACTTGAGTAGTTATTTGATTAATATTTTCTTCCCTATTAATCTGTGAGCCCACAGGGAAGGAACTATGCCTGTTTTGTTTCTGTGAATACCATATCGCATATACAGTAGAGTACTCGGCACATACTAGGTTTTAATAAGTACCTGTTGAAGAGAATGATTTAGGAACCATAAACCAAAAGATAAGAAAACATAACTGGATCACTTAAGTCTCCTTGGGACCAAGCACTTACCACACATTTCAATTTTCAGAAAACTTAATTTAAAAACAAATCTACTTTTATGCAGCCTCAGGAACAGAAAAGCAAG
This sequence comes from Mirounga leonina, assembly GCF_011800145.1. NCBI lineage: Eukaryota > Metazoa > Chordata > Mammalia > Carnivora > Phocidae > Mirounga > Mirounga leonina. Next base: position 10,916,313 of record NW_023270380.1, on the reverse strand, counting down.
AAATAATAAAGAAGAAGACAAAAAAGCACGTTGGAAGATCCTGTTCATCGTTACCGGGGACACCTCACGATCCTAGCCACTCAAAATCTGGCTTATGTCCACCCTGGGCCCTGAAGCTTCCTTCCTGTGGGTCCTCCAGCTCAGTGTGATCCTCCTCACCTATGAGGTCCCTCCACCACCATTCTAACATTGATTCAAAATATCTGCATGTTTCAGGTATGTCTTATCTACCCAAAAAACCCACTTCTTCCATGTCATGTCTCCAGACCTCAGACACCATCACTGTCCCTGGAATAATCCTGCGACAACACTGTAAACATTCACATTTTTTAAATCAAAGGCAAATATATTAGAAGGAACAAGGTGCAAACTAGGCCCAGGGGTCCATCTCTTTGAGGCCAACTAGCATCATTCTGTTCATAGATGAGAGCAAGGGCTAGTAAACAGCCTCCAACCTGCCTGAGGCTTTCCCTAAGGCCCCTGCTTGGGGAAGGTGCAGATAACTGGAGCTTTCAACTCCTACCCACTGTCTCCACTCCAGCCTGAACAGTTTCCCCTCACCTGGTTCTATTATTTAGAATGTCTTGCCCTGACCCGGTCAACTTACTCGCCTCATTCTGGTCCTGGCCCTGATCTGGACCTCTAGTAAGTCAAGTTATTTTACACCTTTTATTCTGTTGTGTTTTCACATAATATTCCCTTGGGAAAGAGCTTGCATGGTTATTGGTCATGGTGAGCAGGTGTGTGTGTTTCAGGGAACTGAAGTCTACTGACCTAGAAATTCTCCATACCCAGCCAAATGTCTTGGACATGTAACCCAATGGTCCCCAAATATTCTGCAAGGTGTATGTCAATGGTTCTCTTAAACGTGGACCCCAGACCAGCAGTACCAAAAGTACCTCGGAACCTGTTAGAAATGCACGTTCTGAGACCTAAGCCAGACCTACTGGATCAGCATCCCTGCGGCTCAGGCCGCTGTTCTGGGAAGTTGTTCTAGTTAAATATTGGCTTTAGAGATTTGAACGCATTCTAAAGCATACATGATTAGACATATCCCACACAGATAATTTCCCTGGAAGGCGGGTCCAATCTAAACAACTACTGGTTCGTCCAACAGACTGCAGGGTTGTAAGCTTTATCGATTCCAAACTGTAGAGTATTTTTGGAATGACTTCACAATTTGGGTTCTTAAGCAAAGGTCAACTTCATTCAAGGAGATTATTTTTTAAACCAACATTTATCAAGAGGTTGCTCTGTACCTAGCCTATTATTTGCTTGGGTTGACAATGAATGCATTATATCCCTTAGTCCTCACGGTAACACTTTGTGGTGGGTACTGTTATTACTCTCATTTTTCCAATGAAAGAACCAGGGTATAGATTTTTAAACTTTCCTATTATTACATAGCTAGGAAGGGGTGGCAGAACATTAATTTCAGTCCAGGTCATTCTGATTCCAGAAACTCTCTCACTTATGTTGTGGAAACACTAAAACACCTTTGTGGACCATTCAGTGGAGAGAAAGCTTTACAGAAGTTTAAAGGATGTTTAAAAGGATACAACTGTAAAATTTAAAATAGTACAGATAAGGTCTATAAATTCTATAAGAACAGATCTGGGTAAAGAGGGGAAAAGACTCTTGAAGTATTACAAAAATAATATTAAAATAAAGAAAGAAATCATTTATATAGACTCAAATTATATAGACCTTGAACTCAATTATATAAAAATTCATTTTTTAAAAAAGCAGAAAGTAGGTCACAAAATGGACTTATTGTTGATGTCTATAGTGACATTTTTCTTGCTATCTTTCTGTATCTTCCAAACTTTCTACCAGTAGTATGTAATCTTTTTTAAAAATTACTTTTTGAAGTAAATAATATTTTACATAGTGATAAAAAATCTATAAAATCATTGTCTCAAGAGGCTGTACAAATTGAAAATATAAACAGGTTTTTACTAAGAATTGGTTAAATTAAAACTGATAGTCAACTGATATATATAACTATATTAAATATATTTAACTATATTAAATATATTTAACAACTCCAATATACATGTTACATATACATATATATATAGAATTAGATACAGAAATCTATATATCATGATACCTACCTGCGACGTACAGGGGTACTGTTAAATTTTATGTGAGCCACAAATAATTAAATATGACCTCTTTTCCCAAGAGCTTGTAAAGCAAAATTGGAAGATAAAACATATCTCCTCCCAAACACCTCCCAAAAGAAGGATGTAGGTACTCTGTATTCAAGGACTGTCCATCTGCCAGAACATCAGCTATGTAAGAGGGCAAGGACTTTGGTTCTTGTATCCTTAGCATCTAAAAGTGTCTGGCATATAGCAAGTACTCAGTAAGTGTTTACTGAATGGATGTGTGCAAGCATGGATGGATAGACATATAATACAGTTAGTAAATACTTGAGGATTTCAGTAAACATGCACATCCAAACTGGGTCAAATCATGATGGAAATGAGATTTTTAAATGTTATATGGAGGCAATCTATGAAGCTGATTGGTGACATTCTACAAAATATCCAAAGGTATCACATTCTGTAATGGTTAATTTTAAAAAATTAGTTTGGGTCATGGAGTGTCCAGATATTTGGCCAAACATTATTCTGGGTCTGCCTTTGAGTGTGATTTTGGATGACAGTAACATTTAAATTGGTAGACTAAGGCAGATTACCCTCCCTACCTAATGTAGATGGCTCTTATCCAGTCATTGGCTTGAATAAAACAAAAAGACTGACCCCCTCCCCCAAGAGTGAAGAATTCTTCTTGACTGACAGGCTTCAAACTGGGACAAGGGTTTTTTGGGGTTTTTTTCCCCTTGTATTCAGATTTGAATTCAAAAATTTTCTCTTCCTTTGTCTCCAACTTGCCAGTTCATCCTGCAGATCTTGACATTTGCCAACTTCCATAATCACATGAGCCAATTCTTTATAATAAATCATATATATATAAATATATCTTATTTTATATATACACACACACACACACACACACATATATATACACACAAACACACATGTATCCTATTATACCTACCTCCTTTTGGCTCTGTTTCTCTGGAATATCCTGAGTAATACACCATTGTAGACTGAATTCTAGATGGAGAAATGGTCTAACCAGAGTGACATCTACTATGTTCCCATGCTGTATGTATATTCAATCTCACTGATGTCTCCCTTGCCTGCTATCAGGGATTCTTGGAGTTCTCATTGGCAAAAGTTGATGAAGAAAATCAAAACGGTAATTATTCTACAAATAGCTTTTGAAACAAAACGTCTTAGCACCTTTCGTCAGTGATCTGGAATTGTGCAATTTACTTAATTATGATTCATCAAGAAACTTACTTCTGTTTAAAAAAAACAAATTGTTGGGTGCCTGGGTGGCTCAGTTGGTTAAGCGTCTGCCTTCGGCTCAGGTCATAATCCCAGGGTCCTGGGATCGAGTCCTGCATCAGGCTCCCCGCTCAGGGGAGAGTCTGTTTCTCCCTCTACCCCTCAACCCGCCTTGTGCGTGCTCTTTCTCTCTCTCTCTCACACAAAAATAAAATCTTTAAAAAATAATTTCAAAAAATTTAAAAAATAAAAAAATAAATCATTTATCATCCAATATCATTTATCATCTTTTTAAAAAAGGTCATTTTCAAAACATTCAGAAACATATAAAGAAGAAATGAAAATCCTAATAGAAAATGGGCAAAGGTTATAAATAAGAAATTCACAGAAAAAAGATGGAAAGAGCTCGCTAAAAACATAAAGATGCATAAACTCACTCATAATTATGTAAATACAAATCAAAACACAAAAAGACACCAGCTTGAACCTATCACACTGGCAAAAATTAAAAATTTCCATAATATCAACATGTATAGAAAGAGATACTGTTTTTTAAAAAAAATTTTTTTAAAGATTTATTTATTTATTTCAGAGAGAGAAAGAGAAAGAACACAAGTGGGAGGGGCGGAGGGAGAGGGAGAAGCAGACTCCCCACTGAGCTCAGAGCCCAACTTGGGGCTCCATCTCACCACCCTGAGATCATGACCTGAGCCAAAACCAAGAGTCTGATGCTTAACCGACTGAGCCACCCAGGTGCCTCCTCATTCACTGTTGATGAGATGTTCTTTAAGAGGAATAGATGGCACCACCTAGTTTAATTAAAAATTCACAATACCATGACACAGCTACTGTCCTGTTAGAAATTGGTCCTACAGATATGCTTACAGAAGCGTGTCAGGATTAGATAGTGCAGCCATACTGGTATTAGCTAAAACCAAAACAACCCCTTACCCCCACCAACAACCTAAATATTTTCCAGAAAGCTAATGCTTACATATACAATGTATGTTTATTTATAAATAACGTAATACTGAACAGGCACTGAAAAGAACGAAGCATACTGAATTTGTTGTTATGAAAATAGACCTAAGATTTGACTCAGTCTATGATGATGTATTAGGCTTCTCAAGAGAAACAGAACGAATAGGAGGTAGACAGATAGAAAATGGGGAGGGGAGGACTGATTTATTATAAACAGATCAAACAAGTTGTCAGTTTATGAAAAATAATCCCATTTGTATACTTAAAAAGAATATATATACACATACATGAATAAATAAATAGAGGCAGTCGTGTAAATCAATAGATCCACAAACTTTTTTCTAGAGGCATACACTGAAAACTATTATTAGGGATTACTTTAGGAAAAGAAAATTAGCTATTGAGTGGTGAAGAGAACATCTATTTTATAACTTTCTTTATAGTATTAATATTTAATTATGTATACAACTTTTATCTTTAAGTGCCAATTTTAAAAGAAAGCAGAGAAAATCCTATCCCCACCTGATTCTTTCAAGTAATGCTTAATAATCGAAGAAACTCCTTGAGGTGCCACAAAGTTACAGTCTCCTTCTTTCATCACCATCCCTTCAATAGGAGAGGTCAGAGGCTTCAAAATGCCAAGAGCTAACAGGTCATCATAAAAACTGAAATAAATCAATATATATGATATAATTATATACCGCAGTTAGCTTAAAAACACTGTATTCTCTTCCAAGAATTCTTAGAGATTATCATTCTAAATAACTAGAAGTCTTCATATGATCAACTCAATGTATGTTTCGTGTTAATAAAACATAATTCAGTAGAGCACGCGACTCTTGATCTCGGGGTCCTGAGTTCAAGCCCCCGGTGGGGCCTAGAGCGTACTTCAAAAAAATTAATAAACCATAATTCAGGTGAAGAACAGAAACCTTTTGAGAATCCATAAATCTTCTGCTGACATTAGCTGAAGGCCTATTTTCTTGTATCTCTCAAAATTAAAGGTCAGTGAAGATAGAAAGGTATGCAGTCCCCCCATTTTGAATTTGGTGAAGACTGACTAGTTGTCCTCTTCCTCAACACAACACAGTAATTCATATTTAAATTGAGCCCTCAGGATGTAGCATCTCATGTGATCTTCAGAACCACACCAGGCAGTAGGACTCGCTCCCTCTTACTCATCAACAATGGTATTATTTATATCTTCACTATATTACAAGAAGCAAAGTGTCACCCTGTGAAAACTGGATGATTTCTACCTTTTTACATCCTACAGTCACGAAGAATGATTCCGCCCCTTTCAACTAACTCACCTTTGGTGTTGTTTGGCATAATGAGGTGTGCAGGTGATGTACTGGGCACCCAAGTCAACTGTGCTCTGTGGATTGTAGGGACTCCTGGCTGTAGTCATTCTTCCCCCTTGGATTCATTCACAAGAAACATCTTAGTGCATCAGAATGAAACCTTCTGCAATTCACGCCTCAATTATTCACCTCAGGTCAGGCCAAATGGATTAAGGCTGTACTTTTTAAAAAAGGACTTTGTTGTGCTTTTCTGGTTTAGTTTTGGGCTTTGTCCTCTACCACTGCCAGGAAGTAGTTCACAGAGACAATTCGGTCACTGTGACGTATTTTTAAAGAGGACGCATGAAGAGCGCAGCAGTGTTCAGCGCTGTGCCTGGCCTCTGGAGTCACACATTTAAACAAAAGCAATGGGGGCATGGATAACATAAAACGAAATAATGCCAAGAAATGTCAGAATGAATCACTTTTGCAATCGGGTTTCCTGAGAAAAAGAGGAGTCTGTAAACTAGATCTTCGTCCTGGTCAAAGGGCACTTTGGGATCCTCCCGATGCGCAGAAGGCAGTGAAGGCACGGCCAGGCCAAGATCAAAGCCCGCTGACCAGCGGTGGTGGCGGGAGGCCCAAGCTGGACAAACTGCCAGAGCTCTTCGCCAGCGCTGAGCGGCCCTGGCGGGGGAGGGGGGGCGCTCCTCCCGCTCCTCCTCCCTGACCCGCGCGGGGCTCCTCCCGCTCCCCGCCCCCCCATCCCCACTCCTCCTGCCCAGGGCTCCTCCTGCTCCCCCGGAACTTCATCCGAGCTCCCTCTCCTCCTGCCCTCCTCCTCCTACCCAGGGCTCCTCCCTCCTCCCTAACCCCAAGCAGGGCTCCTCCCGCTCCCCGCCCACACCCCCCCCCCACTCCACTTGCCTGGGCCTCTTCCCTCCTCCTGCTCCTGACCCCGCGCAGGGATCTTCCCACTCCCCCTGCCCCCCTCCTCCTGCCCGGGGCTCCTCCCTGACCCCGCGCGAGGCTCCTCCCGCTCCCCGCCCACCACCCCCACTCCTCTTGCCTGGGTCTCCTCCCTCCTCCCGCTCCTGACCCCGCGTGGGGATCTTCCCACACCCCCTGCGCCCCCCATTCTCCTACCCGGGGCTCCTCCCGCTCCTCCCGGACCCTGATCCGGGGTCCCTCTCCCACTGCCCCCCTCCTCCTACCCGGGGCTCCTCCCTCCTCCCTGACCCCGCGCGGGGCTCCTCCGCTCCCCCGCCACTCCTGCCCGGGGCTCCTCCCGCTCCTCCCGGATCCTGACCCGGGGTCCCTCTCCCCCTGCCACCCCCCTCCTACCCGGGGCTCCTCCCCCTTCCCGCCCACCCACCCACCCCGACTCCTCTTGCCCGGGCCTCCACCCTCCTCCCGCTCCTGACCCCGCGCGGGGATCTTCCCACACCCCCTGCGCCCCGCCTTCTCCTGCCCGGGGCTCCTCCCGCTCCTCCCTCCCTGCCCCCCGGGGCTCCTCCCACCGCCCCGCTCCCCTCGCGGCGCCGGGGTCACCGCCCACTCCCGCCCGCCTCGGGCCTTTCCGGGGATCTGGAGGCTCCGGGCACGTGACCGGGCGCGCAACGCGCAGGTCGCCGCCGGGAGGTGTCGGCCGCGGTGGCTGGATTCTCCCACAGACCTCCCGGGGTGGGCCGCCCGCAGGCGCCGGCTTCCTTTTCCCGGTTTCGACCGCCCGACGACACACCTGAGTCCCCAGCCTCGTCCCACACCGCGAGGTGCACAGGACGGGGCGCCTCCTTCCTGAGCAGCGCTGCGCACAGGCTTCCCGTCAGCCCGGCGCCCACGATGAGCACCCGCGCCATGGCCCGGGGTCTCGCGGCGAGGCCGCGCCCCGCTCTCGGGCTCCGCGCTCCAGGTCCGCCCCGCCGGCGCGCAGCCCGCCAGCCGGCCTGCAGGGGGCAGACGGGAGGCGAGCGGGCCGCGGTTAGGGGGGCGGGCCACGCCCGGGTGCTCCGGGGACCGTTGCCGCCCCTGGCCTCGCCGAGCCGCGCAGGGATGCAGGATGGAGCGTGGGAGGACCGACCCCCACCCCGGGCTGGAGCCGCTGAGGGCGTGACACCCCAGTCCGGCAGTGCGCGGGGAGGGCCCGCGCTCGCGAGGCCCGGAAGGCCGCTGCTCACCTCCTCCAGAAGCGCGTGCGGATGCCGGGGCGGTCCTTCTCAGACTGGCCCCGGGCTCTGTGGCTGTCCTGTAACCCTGAGCCTCAGTTTCTCCATCTGCGAAATGGGGACAGTAACGTCAGCGTGTCAGATTTGGGACGATTACGGTGGTTTGGTTCACGAGAGAACCTGAGATCACTCAGCTCTTCAGTAAATATTTCTAGGTCAGAACACATCCCAAATGCTCTGAGGGATATAAAGATGAGCAAGACAAGGATGCAGGCCATTCTCACTGTTTGGTTTCCCCCCAACATTGTCCTGGAAATTCTCAGTGAAACACAAAAAGCATTGATAAAGAATTCAGTTAACCCTAGATTGTAGATAAATTATCATCTGGAAGACTAGAGAAACTGGGTAGCTATGAGAAGTGCTAAGAAAGTTGACGATGGCAGCCAATGTAAACATCTAAAAATTAGTTTTACTTTATGTCCCCGTCATGAAGAAATTACCATGCATCAAATTGGTGATGGATCAATACTACATATATCTGATAAAAGACAAGAAAATTTAGATGAATTATAGCCTGTAAAAAGGCATAAAAATAAAAGATGGAGCTGAACAGAAAAACATTAAATACATAGTTATTTTCAACTTGTATGTTACAAAATGCCCAGGACAAAAAATAAATAGTGAGCAAACTGGAGTACAGTTTGATAATATATTTAAAGCCTAAAACTGTGTCCTTTAAATGAGACATATCAAGTCTGGACATTTATCTTGGGGAAATAATATATAGATAATACATTAAGATTTACATAAAAATGTACTTACCTCAATGTTATTAGAAACGTTGAAGTCTACAACCAACAGGGAATTTCGTTGATTTGATTATGGCTATCCAAACTTCTTAATGAAGCTACTAAGAAAATATGGCTTTAAAAGTTTAAGGATGTATAGAAAATTACTCACTCTATAATGCTGAAAAACTGGCTACAAAACTAGTAAAATCCCAGAGTTCTGTAACCATATGCAGAGACAAGTACATATGCAGTATAAGAAATTCAAGAGGAAACAGATGTATTTACCTTTTTCTATTAATTTCAAATGTTTTAGAAAGGCCATATATATCTACTAATTTATTTTTTATAAGCAAAATAAAGCTGGTATGCTAGACAAAAGAAGTTAATCAATCCCTGCCTTAAAGTTGTTTATAGTCTAAGAGATTTCACAACCACATTCTAAAAATCTCAGAATTGTCTGGAAAGGAGATTTGAGGTAATGTATTTCGACTGCCCCCTGCCACCAGCATTTTACATAATGTAAATATAGACACTAAGTTAAAGTGAGTGTGCCCAAGTTTACACAGTATCTCAAGGATAAGACCAGGGCAGGTCCTCCTGGATTGTTTTGAGTCTGTTCTGCTCATGTCCACAATCTCCTGCTTCCTCATTTCTTGTATAATCAGGCCTAAAACCTCATGGTCATCTTCAATAGCTTCTCTTTTCCCACTCTTGTTAACTATTAGTCCTCTGGTCTTTTTGGCCTCTTCTCCTCTGTCTCTTATATTCAATCCCATGCAATTCTACAGTAGTAAAATCCAGCTTTACTTTTTTTTTGAGAGAAAGAGAGCATGGGTGGGGAGGGGCAGAGAGGGAGGGAGAGAGAATCTCAAGCAGACTCCATGCTGAGCTCGGAGTCCAACTCAGGGCTCAGTTTCATGACCCTGAGATTGTGACCTGAGCTGAAATCAAGAGTGGGACGCTTAACCGACTGAGCCGCCGAGGTGCCCCAGGCAGTCATTACTTCTTTTTTTTTTTTTTTTTAAAGATTTTATTTATTTATTTGACAGAGAGAGACAGCGAGAGCAGGAATACAAGCAGGGGGAGTGGGAGAGGGAGAAGCAGGCCTCCCGTTGAGCAGGGAGCCCGATGTGGGACTCGATCCCAGGACCCTGGGATCATGACCTGAGCCGAAGGCAGACGCTTAACGACTGAGCCACCCAGGCGCCCGGCAGTCATTACTTCTTAACTGAATTATTAGAATGACTTTCTACAGGCTCCCCATTCCTAATCTGTGTTCTCCACTGAGCTTCTGGATCGGTCACTACTACTCTCAGAAAACTTGCAGTGGCTCTCAGTTTCATACAGAACCAAGTTCAACTGCTTGGCATAAAAAGTGTTCAGTGATATTTTCCCATCCTATGTTTATATCTTATCTTGGTAATCTTCATATGTCCTGTGCTATAGCTAAATAGAATTATCATATGTTCCCCAAACATATCCTCAGATTTTCCACTTATCTGTGAAAGCAGTAAGCCTTTGCTTATGTGGTTCTTGAGTACAGAGCATACTTTTTTTTGACTTGTGTTTCCAGTAATTGTTCATTTGCATTAATTCTTCACTCTTCCTGTTCTGGTGTGATCAACAATATGTTCTTTAAAAAGTTATATAGAATTTGGGACTTTTATGACCACTGAATAGAGGTAGCCATGGTGGCTTGTGATTTCTCATTGGTCTTTAGGGACTGGTATAGCCACCCACCTTAGCCCCCAGCCCCAACCTCCAGAGTAGGTTATATTAGTCCAGAGCTATAACTGTAGGGTTGTAAGTCAATGGTTGGCTACTGATACTAGTGTATCTTTCTGAGAAATTTGAGAATTATTAGACAACTAAAGAAAGTAGGATTGCAAAATAGCTAGAACAGGTGTGTTTATATTTACTCTTCCTAGTCACCTTGACCTTTTCTCTTCGTTCTTTTTCCTCATCTTTGCAAGGCTATTTCTGCTCATTTAAGTCCCTCTTAAAAGTTATCTAAAGGAAGCCCTCTGTAACCTTTGACTTAAAATAACCACCCTGTGACTCTATTCCACTAACCTATTTAATTTTCTTCGTGTCACTTAATCACTTTTAGAAGTTATCTTGCTTTTTGCCTATTTATTTATTGTTTACTTAATAGAATTTAAGCACCAAGAGGGCAGAAACATTGTCATAGTCAATACAGTACCCATGGCAACTAGAAGCAAAGTTAGAATTGTCAGAAACGGAGCTCACTGTTTGCCTAGAAGGTATACAAACCTTTCAAGGATAATGCTTAAACTAAGATAGCCCGAATGGTAATTCAGTGGGGCAGTTTCAGTATTGAAAATACTTTCTCAGAGAGTGCTTTTTTATGGTATAATATGACTGTAATAATATAAAATATCATGCGAGTTAGCAAAGGATGTCTATTTGTGTGATGCACGGCTCTGTCTGCTCTCACTAACTGTGTTATTGATAACTTCGATAATCATTGATGGCAAATCTAACAGTTTTTAGATGGCATAAAATCATGATGAATAGCTTCATTGGGTTATTTTAAGATCAGGAGTTTAAGAGATTTCAATAGAAGTCACTGAAACAAATTTAACAACAACAACAACAAAAAGGTGGACAATATTATTTGAAGACTTACCCTTGTATCTAGAAAATAATTTTACAGAATCAGGGAAAGAGAGCTTAGAATTGTACTTGGCCTGGGTGCCTGGGTGGCTCAGTTGGTTAAACGTTTGACTCGATCTCAGCTCAGGTCTTGAATTCACAGTTGTGAGTTCAAGCCCTGTGTGGAGCCTACTTAAGAAAAAAAATTGTATGTGGCCTTAAGTTCATTATGAGTTAACAGTATAATAGTGCTGTCAAGACAAAAAGTAAATATAAACCTAAGCTATGATAAATGAGTTACAGTGTGCAGAACAAGAGAGGTGATAGAGGTGATAGTTTCTTTCCCTAGATAGTCTATTTAGACTGGTCAGATCACATTTAGAATACTAGGTTCAGTGCTGGACCCCAGATTTTAAGAGGATCATTCAGAAATGGGTACCATTCCAAAGAAAAATGTCCAGGATGATAAGTGAACTTGAAATTATCTTACTTGAATAGGTAAGAGGGATAGAGATTTTTAGCCTGAAGAAAACTTCAGGAAAACATGAAAGCCATTTTCAAATATGTAAAAGACCTTAAGAGAGAAAAATAATGGGATACATCAGTATACTAAAATCAATTGATGGGAATTATAAAGTAGATTCTGGCTTAACTCAAAGAAGATACTTAAAGAATAATTTTAAGTAGATACATCTAAAAATGGAACATATTTCCTCATGAAGTAGCTCTCCAACTGGGACGCCTTCAAACAAAACCTTGATGAGCACAATGGAGGATATTGCAAAAGGAATTGAAGTACTGGATAGGAGAGTAGTCCTCAAATGGAATATGTATAAGTAAATGAAGATGTTCTAAATGGTAGACAGTTATAATTTTAAGGAAGTCAATTTCCACATTCTCAACTGCTGAAAGTACTTTTTACTAATATGCAAAAGCCTCTGCGGTCAAGCAGATTCTCCTTCCCTACCTTTCCTTTCACAATTGCTCTTTACTAGCTTTATAAAAGAAATCTCAAGATTCACCACCACTGTGAAACATTAGAGTATTCTAAATTTAACTATATATTTACCTTACCAGTTTTAGAGTTTCACATAATTTCCTGTTATTTATTATCATCCTTTCATTTTAGCTTAAAGAAGTCCCTTTAATGTTTATTTATTTATTTATTTTTAAAGATTTTATTTATTTCTTTGAGAGAGAGAATGAGATAGAGAGAGAGAGCATGACGGGGGGAGGGTCAGAGGGAGAAGCAGACTCCCCGCCGAGCAGGGAGCCCGATGCGGGACTCGATCCCGGGACTCCAGGATCATGACCTGAGCTGAAGGCAGTCGCTTAACCAACTGAGCCACCCAGGCGCCCCCCCTTTAATGTTTATTATAAGGCTCACCTAGTACTGGTGATAAACTCCTTCAGCTTTTACTTGTCTGAAAAACTATCTTCCATTTAATTTTAAAGGGCAACTTTGCTGGGTTGAATATTCTTGGTTGGCAGGGTTTTTTTTTTTTTTCCTTCCTTCCTTCCTTCCTTCCTTCCTTCCTTCCTTCCTTCCTTCC
>NW_023270380.1:10815175-10903549 GCF_011800145.1 Mirounga leonina | reverse complement strand
TCCTTCCTTCCTTCCTTCCTTCCTTCCTTCCTTCCTTCCTTCCTTCCCTCCCTCCCTCCTCCCTCCCTCCCTTCCCTCCCTCCCTTCCTTTCAGCACTTTGAATATATATGTATCATGCCACTCTCTTCTGACTTGCAAAGTCTCTGATGAAAAATTTGCTGATAGTCTTATAGGGTTTCCATGTGGATAGCAAGTTCTTTTTCTTACTGTTTTAGATTCTCTCCTTGTCTTCAACTTCTGACAATTCAATTATAATGTGCTCGGTATGGTCTTTTGGGATTCATTTCTTTTGGAACTTTCTTGGCTTCCTGGATCTGAATGCCTGTTTCTTTCCCTAGATTAGGTATGTTTACAGCTGTTATTATTATTGTTGTTATTATTATTGCTATTCTTACTATTTTAATAAGCTTTCTGTCCATTTCTCTCTTTCTTCTTCTGGGGCCTATATAATGTGTGTATATTGGTCCACTTGTTGGTGTCCCATAAACCCTTAAACTATCTTCATCTTTTTCATTCTTTTTTCTTTTTCTCCTCTGATTAAATGAATTCTACTGCCCTGTCTTCGCTAATCTTTCCTTCCACTTGATCTAGCCTGCTACTGAAACTCTCTCTTGAGTTTTTCAGCTAAGTTCTGTGATTTCTTTTTGGTACTTTTAATACTTTCTGTCTCTTTGTTGAGATTCTCACTTTGTTCATGCATTGTTCTCCTGATCTTGGGGAGCATCTTTATGACTGTTATTTTGAACTCTCTATCAGTTTAGTTACTTATTTATCCTCATTTCATTAAGATCTGTTTCTGGAGTTTTATCTTGTTCTTTGGTTTGGAACATATTCCTGTGTTTTTCATTTTCCTTGACTTACCTTATGGGTTTCTGTGCATTTGATGAAAGAGCTACCTCTCCTAGTCTTGGCAGAGTGGTCTCATTATAGGAGATGAACCTCATCAATAATCCCAGCCTATACTCCTGAATATCCTTTGTGATCACCCAAGCTACCTTACTTGTTCTTAGTGGCTCCCAGTAATTGAGGCCATGCCAAAACCATCATTGTCCTAAAGAGAAGGATCACAGTGTCCAGATGCAAGCTAGACCATCAGACAGCAACATGGAAAGTAAGTATTTAGGCCCCTTCCAGGGAGAAACTGGTGTATGGGCATTTTTGCTTGCTTCCTCTGCACTTGGCCTGGCTGTGTAGCAGAGGAGAGGGTTGCTTGTGAGCCCATTAAGAACTTCTTCTTTGTTTGCTACAGCTCTGTGGAATTTTTTAATGTGAGCACCATTTGTTATCAGAGCCAAGCAATCCAGGGGCCTGTCCCTCAAGAGGCAACCACAAAAGCTGGGGTGCTAGATATGTGTACTAGACTGGCAACTTGGAGCGGGCTAGAGAGAAAGGGAGGTGTCCAGAGGCTTCTATGATCTCTGGGGAGCATGATAGTCAGCCCCTAGATGTGTGCTTAATTAGAAGCTTGATCCTCAGGCAGCATCTTTTAAAGTATGCAAATAGACATTGTTTAGTGAAAAACTGAAAAATGGGCATTTTTGCCTACTCCCTCTGTACTGAGCCCGGGGATGATAGATGTGGCAAGTGCTCACATCTACTAAAAGCTGGTCCTTTGTTTGTCATAGTCTTGTGGGTCTTGAGGATGCAAGCCCCACTGGCTTTCAGACTTAAGTGTTTCAGGGGCCCATCCCTTGGGTGTGTGACATAAAAGTTGGGGCCCTAGATGTGGTGTTCAAATCCTATAATCCTCAGGGAGAAGCTGGGAGTTTGGGGATCCCTCCCTATGGCATGGTGTTGTGCAAAGTGTGTCTCAGCCTTTCCCACCAGTTTTGATGTGGGTACTTTCTCATTTGCCCAATGTATAGTTATTGCTCAGCTAGTGTCTGGATTTCTTTCAGAGAGAATTGCTCCATGTGTAGCTGTTCATTCAGTGTGTCCATGGGAGGAGGGGCATTCAGGAGCGTCCTCTGTTGTCATCTTTAAAGATTGCCCAAGTCACTACTGATATGTAACCCAAGATTTCATAAATGTTATCTCCTTTATTGACTTATTATTTATGCTTCTTAAAACATTTTTGGTGGTCTACCTAGGGTTTACAATATACATTTTAAGGTAATCTTAGCCCATCTTCAAATAATGTTATATTTTCTATCATACGGCTTGAGTAAAAAATTGAAAACTTGTTCATGATTTCCATAGGGATAAATCTTCAAAACCTAGTAGTACTTTTAAGACTATATTTGAACTGCTTTACACCAGTCATAGACTATATATTTACAACTCACTGCTGTTACTGCGGTAACTGCCAGGCAGAAGAACAGAAATCTATTTCAGGTTTTTAAGAGAACTGGAATCATGTCTTAGTAATTTTAATTTTTTTTAAACTGAAGTCAGTGGGGAACTGCTACTAACAACCATTGTAGATATGCTCTCATTTTTGTGAATGTTATTTAGAATAGCATATGGGAAAGTAGCTTAAAAAATGATAGGAGGCTGGGTTTGATATTGCACTGAAGTTGAATGTTCTCATTTTATTTTTTCTTCTAGAACAATATTCCTTTTTTGGCTCCCTTATGACTCTATTGCTAGAAGGAACACAACCTATGATTGACTACTTTGAAGACACACACATTAGGCACCTAAAATCAACAAGAACAGAGAGGTATGGTTATAATGTTTTTCATTGTTGTGGGGTGTGTCTAGAGTCAAACTAATCATTTTAATGTCGGAAGCTGAAGAAAAATAACCCTCAAATCAGCTTTTAGAAAATTATATTTGGTTATAGATGGGTGTTATTAATAATGCAGATTTTTGGTACCTTCATATTTTGTTTAAGTACTTTTGCTAACTGGGTGATAATCTTTAAAAATGATTATTTAAAATTTTGGTTGCCTTGAATTTTAGTGTTCTTGTAGAAAACTCAATTTTCCATTCTACTTTCATCTTTAATATCTTATAAAAGTTTGCCCTAAACAGAGCAAAGCACCAGTGATTGGTCCATGGAATAATATTTCACCAGGCAGCCAGCATGGATGGAAAATTATGGTGAGTGACTTAAGCTGATGTAATGATGATAATCTGCTGCGTGAGGTACAAGGTTTGCAGGTAAAAGTAACATTTTATTTTAGTAGGAATGGCTAATTCTATAATATCTGTGTAACTTTAATAATGACCCATTATACTCAGATTATCATTTCAACATGCAACTATTATAAAATTATTGAGATATTTTACATTTTTTTGTATTTAGTCTTTAAAATCCAGTGTGTAATTTACTCCTATAAAAACATGTCAATTTGAGAGCTAAATTTTTTATCAGACATACTTGATCAGACATAAGGGCACCTCGGTGGCTCAGTCAGTTAAGCGTCTGCCTTCGGCTTGGGTCATGATCCCAGAGTCTCAGGACAGAGCCTCACATCAGGCTCCCTGCTCAGCAGGGAGCCTGCTTATCCCTCTGCCTCTACCATTCTGCCCCACCCCCCACCCCCCAGTTTATGCTCTCTGGCTCTCTCTATCTCTCTGTCAAGTAAATGGAGAAAATCTTTAAAAAATAAAAAATAAAATAAAATAAATTTTATGCTTAAAAGAGTAGTTTCACATATCCAAGGTGTTCCAAACATATTTCAAAGTTGTTCAATAACTAAATTGACTACAAATAAATTATTTTCCTTGCATATTTGCATCTAGACAGTTTAAAACAATTTTTCAGGAGAGTTAATTTGGCTTTGAAGTGGTATACCAATTTGAAAACTACATCAGTCCAAAGTTAAGCTAATTTGAAAGCTCATGTTAATTAGTCTTACTCATATCAAATTCAAATTAGAGTTTAAAAGAAACTTTAAATTTATCAGTATCACACAAAGTGTTCTTCCAATTTTTTGTTAGTTTTTGTAGATAATTTATATAATGCTATTAGTTAGAAATAAATCCACATTTTGATTCATGTTATAAAAATGTGAAATCATTATTATTTTTTTTTGAATGAGAGACAGAGAGCATGAGAGGGAAGAGGGCAGAGGAGAAGCAGACCCCCTGCTGAGCAGGGAGCCCGATGTGGGACTCGATCCCGGGACTCCAGGATCATGACCTGAGCCGAAGGCAGTCGCTTAACCAACTGAGCCACCCAGGCGCCCTGAAATCATTATTATTGATTGCATTATAGAAAGTTTCCACTTACACATAATTTGTAGTACATTAATAAGGTAATAAATGAGCTTTTTTTTCCAGCATATCAATAAGAAAAGGTTAAGTCACACTGCCATCATTTTTTTTTTCTTTGATTACTGGGTATTTGGTAATATTGCTTTTGTTTTAGAGCAGTGTTGAATTAGAGTTGGCGGTACACTAAATCTTTTAAAAATCATCCATGACTCAATGAATGACCTCTGGCAAAGAACACAAGACTCATTTTTTTTTTTCTGTCCATAAGCTGTCCATAAGCTGATCATCTGTCTTAGCATTTGCATATACATATTGAGTGATTTTGACAACTGTATCCATGACACTTTTTATAAAGTCTGCTTCAGAAGACTAAGCACACATACTTTTCAATATGTATTACACAGTGGAATGAAACAATAAGAGAAATACTACTCTCTTGGGTTAGAAATTCCAATGAAAAGAACCAAGTTGAAGGTTTCACACTTACTGATTTCAAAACTTACTTCAAAGCTTCAGTAATCTAAACAGTGTGTTACTGGCATAAATACTGACACATACCAATGGAATAGAATAGAGAGCCAGAAATAAGCCCTGCATATATGGTGGAATGATTCTCAACAAGAATGCCAAGACCCTTCACTGGGAAGAGGACAGTCTTTTCAACAAAAAGTGCTGAGATAACTGGATATCTATGTGCAAAATAATGAAGTTGGAACTTTATCTTATACCATGTACAAAAGTTAAATCAGATTGTATCAAAGACTGAAACATAAGAACTAAAATTATAAAATTCTTAAATGAAACCATAGGGAAAAACTTCATGACATTGGATTTAGCAATGCTTTCCTATATATGATACCAAAAAGCATAGACAACAAAAGAAGAAATAGGTAAGTTGGATTTCATCAAATTTTTCAAGTTTTTGTGCATCAAATAATACCATCAACATAGTGAAAAGGCAACCAATGGGATGGGAAAACATATTTGCAAATCATCTATCAGAAAGCAGATTGGTATCTAAAATATGTAAAGAACTCTCAAAATTCACAGCAAAAAATAAAAACAAGCACCCTGAATAAAAAATGGGCAAAGGACTTGAATAGATATCTCTCCAAAGAAGATGTACAAATGGCCAATAAGCACGTGAAAAGATATTCTACATCACTAGTCATTAGAGAAATGCAAATCAGAACCACAAGATACCACTTTTCAGCTATTGAAATGGCCATTAAACACACACACACAGAGACACACACACACATACACTTACACAATAACAAGTGTCGTTGTGGATGTGGAGAAATGTGAACACTTTGCATTGCTGGTGCATATGTAAAATGGTATAGCCACTGTGGAAAGGGCTATGGCAATTCCTCAAAAACATAGAATTACCATATGTAATGGAATGAATATTTGTGACCCCCCCCCCACCAGATTCATACATTAAAGCCATAACCTCTAATGTGATAGTATTTGGAGATGGGGCCTTTGGAGGGTAATTAGAGTCATTAGGTTGGGTCATGAAGGTGAGGCCTTCTGTATAGGATTAGTGGCCTTTTAAGAAGGATAGAGCCATTTCTCTCTGCTCCCTGAGGACATAGTGAGAATGTGGTTGTCTGCAAGTCAAGAAGAAAGCTCTCACCAGAAACTTATACTGCTAGGCTGATCTTGGACTTCCAGCCCCCAGGGCTGTGAGAAAATCAATGTTTGACAAAAAGGCAACCTACTGAGTGGGAGAAGATATTTGCAAATGAGGTATGTGATAAGAGGTTAATATCCAAAATATATAAAGAATTTATATAACTCAACACACAAAAAGCAAACAATATGATTTAAAGATGGTTAAAGGATCTGAATAGATATTTTTCCAAAGAAGACATCCACATGGCCAAGAGGCACATGAAAAGATCCTCAACATCACTCATCATCAGGGAAAGGCAAATCAAAACCATAATGAGATATCATCTCATACCGATTAGGATGGCTAAAATAAAAAAGACAAGAAGTAACAAGTGTTGGTGGGGATGTGGAGAAAAAGGAACCCTCTTACACTATAGGTGGAAATGCAAACTGGTGCAGCCACTGTGGAAAACAATATGGAGGTTCCTCAAAAAATTAAAAATAGAAATACAGCATGGCCCAGTAATTCCACTACTGGGTATTTACTCAAAGAAAATGAAAACACTAATTTGAAAAGATATATGCACCGCTATGTTTGTGGCAGCATTATTTACAACAAGATATGGAAGCAACCTGAGTTCACTGATAGATAAATGGATGAAGAAGATGCATTATGTGTGTGTATATATATATATATATATATATATATATATATATATTATTATACAGCCATAAAGAAGGATGAGATCTTGCCATTTGCAACAACATGGATGGACCTAGAGGGTATTATGCTAAGTGAAATAAGTCAGACTGAGAAATAAAAAACCAATATTATTTCATTCATATGTGGAATCTAAAAAACAAAACAAATAAATAAACTAAACAAAGCAGAATCTGACCTCTAAATACAGAGAACAAACTGATAGGTTGCCAGAGAGAAGTGGGTGGGAGAATGGACAAAATGGGTGAAGGGGACTGGTGGATACAGGCTTCCAGTTATGGAATGAATAAGTCATGGGAGTGAAAGGCACAGCATAGGGAACATAGTCAATGGTATTGTAATAGTATATGGTAGGTACACTTGTGGTGAATAGAACAGAACATATAGAGATGTTGAATCACTGTATTGTACACCTGAAAGTAATGTAACATTGTGTGTCAACTATAGTCAAATAATTTTTTAATTCTGCACCTATCATATGATCATATGATTTTTCTCCTATTTCTATTAAAATGATAGATCATATTAGCTGATTTTCTAATGTTGAGCTTTTATATTGCAGGAAGACAACTTCATTTGGTCATAATGTTTTTATTAGTGGACTAATAAATTCCCATTATTTTATTTAGAATACTTTAATTCAATCGTCATAATGAGACTGACTGGTAGTGTTTTTTGTGGGTTTTTTTTGTTGTTGTTATTGTGCAAATTCTGTCAGGTTTTGGGATTAATTTACTCTATAGAAAGAATTTGGAAGATGTATATTTTAAACCATGCTCTGGAATAGTTCAAATACTATTAAGATTAACTGATCTTTAAAATTTTACTAAATTTCTATGTGAAACTGAAAGAGAGAGAGAAAGGAAGGAAGGGGGAAGGAAGGAAGGAAGGAAGGAAGGAAGGAAGGAAGGAAGGAAGGAAGGAAGGAAGGAAGGAAGGAAGGAAGGAAGGAAGGAAGGAAGGAAAGAAAGAAAGAAAGAAAGAAAGAAAGAAAGAAAGAAAGAAAGAAAGAAAGAAAGAAAGAAAGAAAGAAAGAAAGAAAGAAAGAAAGAAGTAAATGATGTTTAAGCTGTACACATTCCGGTATTTTGTTATGGCAGCCCAAGCTGACTAATATATCATATGATCCAATCCCGCTTCTGGGTATATACTCAAAAGACGCGAAAGCAGGGATTCAAACAGATATGTGTACACCCATGATCATAGCTGCATTATTCACAATAGTCAAAAGATGGAAATAACCCAAGTGTTCATCAACACAAGAATAAACAAAATGTGGTATATACATGCAATGCAATATTATCCAGCCTCAAAAAGAATGGAAGTTTTTACACATGGTACAATGTGGATGAATCTTGAAAACATACTAATTGAAATAAGCCCATCACAGAAGGGCAAATATATATAATTTCATTTATATGAGGTTCCTAGAGTAGTCACATTTATAGAGAGACAAAAGTGGAATGATGGTTACCAGGGGCCTGAGGGAGAGAAGAATGTGGAGTTAGCATTGAATGGATACAGTTTCGTTCGGGGAAAATGAAAAAGGTCTAGAGACTGATGGCAGCAAAGGATATACACCAACATGAGTGTACTTAATACCACAGAACTGTACCTTTAAAAATGGCTAAAATGGTAAATTTGATGTTATGTATACCTTATCCCAATAAAACCACAACAAAACAACACAAAATAACAAATGTTGGGGAGGATGTGGAGAAATTGGAACCCCTGTGCACTGTTGATGGGATGCAATGTGGTGCAGCCACTGTGGAAAACAGTAAGGCAGTGCCTCGGAAAGTTAAAAATAGAACTACCCTATTATCAGCAATTCCACTTCTGGGTATATATATAAAAGAATTGAAAGCAGGCAATTCCCATATCGATTAATGAATTGGATATGATAATTTTCATGAGTTCATTTTGTTTGAAAAAGGATCATGATATATCTTTTTTAAAAAATACACTTTAACAAATAAGACTATTTTGTTCTCACGAATCATCAACACAATGCAACTTCTTTAAAGACTGTCTTGTAAGCATTAGGTTTATGAACTATGAGAACAAGGGGGCGCCTGGGTGGCTCAGTCGGTTAAGCGTCTGCCTTCGGCTCAGGTCATGATCCCAGGGTCCTGGGATCGAGCCCCACATTGGGCTCCCTGCCCAGCGGAGAGCCTGCTTCTCCCCTCCTTCTCCCTCTTCACCCCTCCCCCTGCTCGTGCTCTCTCTCACTCTCTCTCTCTCTCTCTCAAGTAAAATCTTAAAAAAAAAAAAGAATTGAAATCAGGGACTCAAACAGATATTTGTACACCTATGTTCATAGCCTACGCTCAATAGCCAATACATGGAAGTAACCTATATGTCCGTTGACAGATAAGCAGATAAAATATGGTATGCACACATAATGGAATATTATTCTGCCTCAAAAACGAAGGAAGTTCTGGCAGAGGCTACAATATGGAGGAAACTTAAAGACATTTATGCTAAGTGAAATAAGCCAGTCACAAGAAGACAAATACTGTATAATGCCACTTACATGAGGTAAATGGAATAATGAAACTCAGAGGACAAAAAGAATGGGAGTTGCCAGGGGCTGGGATCAGGGAGGAATGGGGAGTTCTTCAACGGTTATGAAAAATTCCTGGAGATTGGTTGCCAAACAATGTCAATATACTTGACCCTGTTGAACTATACACCTTAAAATGATTATCATGGTAAATTTCGTTATGTGGATTTATTTACCACAATTAAAAATTTGTTAAAAAAAATACATGTGATAGAACTGCCAATAAATTTTGGAAAACTAAAAATATGAGAGAATTCTAATAAATCTGGATTTCTGGAACAAGATGCTGGAGCACTATCCATTGTGATAGAAACTAATATTTTTCATATCTGGCTGAAATTATTTAAGAGATGTAAAAGATTTTTAAAATATTTGCACTATGAGCTTCATTATTTACAACTCTCAAATTGATATTTCTTTGTAAAGCTGGAAATCCAACACAAAATTATCCAAAATATTAACTGTACTGCCTATAACATTGCAAACTCATCTAAAAGTAAAGAAAAGTACATGAAACCTTCAAATTTTGAATCAATCGATTTTTATATTCTTAGGAAGTTTGGGTATTGTACAGGCAATGGTTTGGTGCCTTAATTGAAGATCTTTCTTCAACTTGTAAAATATCATTTTTAGGCTTTCCCTCATAATTTAGTAACAAAATTTCCCCAACTATAATAATTTTTGTTTAGCATTTCACCATCTAAAAACGGTTTTCTTTTCTTGTGCAAGAATCCAAGGCATTTTACAGAAGTCTAAATTTACAAGCTCAGATTCTGTTAAAAATCCTTTAGAAATGTTTTTTCGTCATTAAGTTCTGATGTCAGACAATTTTACTGATTCTTTTTTGACTTTTGTGTAGAAACTCTTTATCAAAGAAAGAGAAACTATTAAATTCACTATATATTTGCTGAAAATGTCTCTTAACGTTGTTTACAATCTTTAATATTTCTTTATTAGAAGGAAAAATAACTTTAGATTTTGCTCTGCGGTGGCAAATGATAATTGCCATCCATTTTGAAAGTGGAGACATACTCTTTTGTCTTATTTTTCCCTTTACTGATCTGGTGTAATACTGCACCTCCACTCAATTTTGCATCACTACTATGCCGTCATTTAACTTAAAAAATTATCTATACTTAATTTGTAAGCTAACAAATAATTAACTGAAATAAATATTTTAATTTAAATACCAACTATGATTTATATGGGTACTACTGTAATTCATGCTGTCTGCATAAAATGCTCAAACATATTACTATGTTACATCAGTGAATAAAATAAATAATTACTCAACCTAAATGAAATCTGCTGACATTGACTAGACAGGTGACGTATTTTCATGCAATATTGGAAAAAATCACATATGCCCTGTATGTGAAATATAACAGCACAGCAATATCTTACATAATGCAACAATTCAAGTGACATACAATCTTACCAAAACAATGAAGTTGTGTTTAGGGGAAAGGTATTTTTTTACACTGTCTTAGTTTATAAATCAAAAATAATTTAAATGAAATTCAAATTTCAGTTCCTCAGTAGCTACACTTCAAGGGCTCAGAAGCCTTATACTGAAAAGCACTGATCTAGATTTCAGTGAACTTTTTCACTAGTTGCTTTATACAATTGGTAAATCACTGTAAACACAAAGTTAATAATTTCATTCAGTTGTAGGGCGCCTGGGTGGCTCAGTCATTGGGCGTCTGCCTTTGGCTCAGGTCATGGTCCCAGGGCCCCAGGATCGAGCCCCACATCGGGCTCCCTGCTCAGCGGGGAGTCTGCTTCTCCCTCTCCCACTCCCCCTGCTTGTGTTCCCTCTCTCGCTGTGTCTCTCTCTGTCAAATAAATAAATAAAATCTTAAAAAAAAAATTTCATTCAGTTGAAACATTTCCCATTGGTGGTTGTTAGAGTATCAGCAACCATATGCCACAGGTTCATCCTTCTCCTGTACTTTATCAGGGTAAAAACACCAAAATTTGGGGAAGTAAGGATAAAAATTGGGTGACCATAAGTCCTACTTGCCTAGGGCAGTCCAGTTATGCCTGTTTCCCAGGTTAATTATTTCCAAGTTAATTATTAATGTCATTTCATTTTCAAAAATTTCTCATTTTGGATGACAAATACTGCACATGTTCCAGACATAATGCAAAGTACTTTAAAATCTCTGCTAGGCAACAAGCACTGTATATTCAGTAAGCTTCAAAATCCAGTTAATACAGATAGTTTCCACGAAACTATTTGAGACAGCCCATGAGGACAGAGAACCAAGTAGCCTTGCTACCTGATAGCACTTTGCCAAGAACACATCCAAAGAGGAATATCTAGATCGTGACTACACAGGTTATCAATGTTTTACCTAAGCACATTAGCAAATTTCTCTCTCTTCTTTGGTAGAAAACCTTGGTAATAATGTTTTAAAATTTGCTTTTTGCCTTCACTAAAGAGCACAGATATTATACCAAGTATAATACAAACCTAGACCAAAAGGGGAGAAGTCCAGTTTCCATAAATTAAAGCTTTCGATAGAAAGTACATTTTAAAAAATAAATGTAGTTTAAAACTTGCAAATCTAGATACTTGGTAGCAAGTTGTTAAATTATTGCACTGGAGACTAGCCTACCAAAATATAGAAGAGAGACATATCACTTATTTGCATGTAAATTATTTCTCTAAGTTGCTGGTATTAGTTAGTTCTCTTAAGTGAGGAAATCTAATATACATTAAAGATTAGCTATATGACTGGTATTCTACTAACAAAGCATCATATCACATTTATCAAACTTTAAGTTTTATAACAACCCTGAGAAGTAGCTATATTATTCATAGTGTAGGTAGAGAAACTGATGTTCGGAGAGGGGAAGTAACTTCCTTTAAGTCACAAAGCTCGTGAGTGGCAGAGCTGGACATTTTATAAACTCTGCATAATGTCCCTCTAGGCATAAGGTACAAGGCTCATGAGATCCATAAGTCATGTTTTGGGAAAGAGAATGTTTGTAGTGACCTCAGTGGCTCCCTGGTTTCTTACTTTTCTAGAAAGAACTTAAGAGTCCTGGCTTCCCAGAATTTAGGATACTCCCCAAACTCCCATTTCTATATGCAATAAAATCTAGACGCTGAGAGGCTGGATAAAAGTTAAATTATCCAAGCTTCCTAATCTCCTCATCCATCCCCCTTCCTTCCCCCAAACCCAACAACCTTTAACCATACTTTAAACAAGTGTTAGTCCAGGGACACCTGGGTGGCTCAGTCAGTTAAGCATCTGCCTTTGGCTCAGGTCATGATCTCAGAGTCCGGCATCTGGCTCCCCGTTCAGTGGGGCATCTACCTCTCCCTCTGAGCCTCCCCCTTCTCATGCTCTCTCCCTCTCTTTCTCTCTCACACACTCTCTTGCAAATAAATAAATAAAATCCTTAAAAAAAAAACAAGTGTTAGTCTGGTAAGAATATCATTACATCATTAATTCAGGTATCAATTAACTTGCAGTATGTGATAAAACTTTTGGAACTGGGCTTAACAATTCTATAATGGAGACATCAAAGAGGGGTTTGTGCTATAAAAGAGGGTAGTTGGAAAAGTATGAATCTGGGAATGAAGCAGGAATGAATCAGAATCTTGACTGCCTATTATACATGGTGTGTCCTTAGAGAAGTTAATTTCTCAAAGCTTCGGTTTTCTTCCCTGAAAATGGTAATATTCCCTAACTCACAGAATTATTTAAACAGTCAAGTGCTATCACCTCCTGCAATTTTAATAGTATTAACATCTCCTTTTATATGTAGATCCCAAATGTCCTACCTTCTCAAAGTGATGTCTTTCGTTTTAATTCTTGGGACTACTCAAGGTGCCTTTCGATATCGAAGAGCTAGGAACCCTGAAGCGAACATGAACATTGTAAGTTGCTAGGAAATAAATGCTAAGCTGCCGAAATAACAGGGAATGCTACTCTTTAACTGGGAAGGGGGGAGCTTTTATTTTAATAGGTCTGCAGTCTATATATTCATTTACTATTCTGTAGCTCAGTTTCCCCTTCACCCTTATTTTGTTCCTGGAAAAATATATATATACATACATTTAAATACCTTTACGGAGGACTTATAAATTCTCTTTTGTATACATGTCCACACATACAAATTCCAGATATAAGCTTAGCTATAACCATAGACATGCAAACATTTGTGGATAAATATATATTTTTAAATTGTATATGGCT
Organism: Mirounga leonina; assembly: GCF_011800145.1. Taxonomy (NCBI): domain Eukaryota; kingdom Metazoa; phylum Chordata; class Mammalia; order Carnivora; family Phocidae; genus Mirounga; species Mirounga leonina. Next base: position 10,890,266 of record NW_023270380.1, on the reverse strand, counting down.
GAGTAGGTAAAAGTTTGAGTGATTAGTAGTTAGGAAAAAAGTAATGTATAAGACTAATGCTTAGTAGATGTTCTAAAATATCTATTACTGAATCAATCAGTGAACTAGTAAGAAGAAATAGTCCTGAGGTTGAGAGACAATACAAAGGTCCATTATTACATTAATAGGTTAGATTATTATCAGGTTCCATTAACTGACCAGAAATCGTATCCTAAAAGGCTTCCTTTTTCTTTATGTAGAGCCAGATTATTTCCTATTGGGGCTACCCAGATGAAGTATATGATATTGTAACTGAAGATGGTTACATCCTTGGCCTTTATAGAATTCCTTATGGGAAGACAAACAATGACAGTTCAGGTAATATTCAATTCAGAGAAATTTGGTTACTGGGCCCTGAAGGCCTTAACTCTTCCATTTCTTCTTAGTGAGTTTCAGACAAGAAAAGGATTTAAACATTAAGCGTATAGTTAACTTCTCCTACATGTCTCTATATGTCACTAGAAGAGAGCCAGGTGCTCCCCTGGCTTCCTGTTCACAAGGTGGTTTTAGAGTGTGATGGAAATTAAGCTGTTCCAAGTGTTCTTTGTGGGTCACTTTACTCATTTCTGTTGATTCTCTCCAATCTCTTTGTTTCAGGAGGGGTTAGAAATGGTAACATGGTAACATAGGTTTAAAAAGCGGCTGGTAAAAACGTCCTTCCTTGTCTTTATGGCTGTCTCTTCTAGTAATAACAAAGAGATCAGGTTGGTAGCAAACTCTGGTTCTTTAACCCAACAGTAGGTACATCATTATCCACAAATGAGGTGAAAAAAATAAAGCACTCGAATTTGTCTCTAGGGTTATAATCCTGTATCAGCCACTTACTAGCAGAATCTGTAATGGATTACTTTTCCTTATTCATCTAATTGCTCAAATAAAAGCCAGCCTTTTTTTTTTTTTTTTTTTAGTTTTCTCTTTAGATTTTCTCCCTGAAAAGAATGTTTCTCATATTATAAAATACCCTCTCAAGTTCTCATTTTAAACATTAAAGTATATTTCACGGAAAATACTAATTTGAAACAACCTCAATCAATGTAATTTTGGATCCTTATAAAGGTCAGAGCTACTAGACAGAAAATGTTAACATATATTTAACATAATTATAGTAATCATTTTTCACGGTATGACCTAATATCATGAATACTGTGATAAAATATTGAAAGGTAATTTAAAAATATAGTAAGTGCTTCAGAGTTGTCTTGAAGCAGTGCTGGAGACAGGGAGTCAGGAGCATGTGATTTATTGCTGGCCTACGGTCAGGAGAAGGTCATGTGGAAATCAGGGGAGGGCAGGGGAAGGAGCTAAGGAAGGATGTGGCTCAGCTAAGTCCAGCTGGAGTCTGATCTCAGGGGAGCGCATGGATCCAGGAACTGCAATACCGAAGTGGTCCTGCCCTGAAGTTGGGCAGCTAGCCTTTTGCATTGTCTCAGCAGTTAGTCATTGCTTAAGGCTTCTCGTAGAAAGAGGTGTATTCTCATAGGTGAGGCAATTGCCATTTGCCTGGGGGGCAATCCTACAGAGAGAGGGGCAATATGAACACTTAGAAAGCAACACCCACAACAGCTAGGAGCATGCTCCACCTGCTTAGGAAAGGAAGTCTAGGTGGGGCACCAAAATAACAGAGTGCACTTCTTGCATTACTCAGATCCATTTGTTTTTCACATGAAGCTTATTTCATCCAGGTACAGGTTTTCCAGAACTTGGGTAGGTCAGAATACCTGGGGAAACTTGCAAGAGGAGGGTGAGTGGAACAGAGTATGACATCTGCCATTGCAACTGATCCTAACGCCATGGCTGGTACTCATAAATTCTGACCTCTACTACCCACTATAGAATCCTCTCCCTTTCAGCCATGTCTCCTGATGTGGCAAGCCAGGCCCTTATCCTGAAGGGCTACTGTGCCCAAAACAGGTCATGGTTGCAGTACTTGTACATTTTACAGGTAAAGTAAGGCATGGGAGTAACAAAAGATGTCCCAGTGAATCACGTGAATGCCAAATATGGTTTTCCATCTTCATTCTGTATCAGAGGCCCTACCTCGTCATGGTGATCAGGGCCAATTATTCCTGCCAACATAGCAATTCTTTTCTTTGCCACCCCGCCCCGCCCCACAGTATTCTATCATGAGGAGCCCAAAGTCTAGCCAGCCAGCAGTCATAGCTTTATTATTAGTTACCGCATGAACTAGTGGAAGTGTTTTCTGTCTGGAAATGAGGACCTCTAGTCTATAGAGCCTTAAATTGTGAGGACAGAAAGTATAAGCCTTGGAGTAAATTACTGGGTGATAGTGAGTCTTAATCCTACCCCTTTTTTTCTCAGACTCTACCAATGAGAGGAAGTAGCAATATATTCTGGCCATTTGTTTAAGGTATATAAAGTCCTTAGGATAGGACCCACGCTTATGGGATGTCATCTCCCAGATGGCATCTCCACTGGGTGGTGGTTTCATTGCTCGGTTGGGTTGGCAGCCTTTTGTTGGTAGTTATGTGATAAGACCAGTGGCCTTCCAAGGCCATAATGCTGATGAACGCACTGTCTTTGACCTGCAGTGAATCCCTTTATCTGAGGTATGTCATGAGGGGCTCCATATTTATAGACCAGACACTCCATGAACTCTTGAAAAGTAGTGCTGGCAGGCTGTGGTCCTGGGTGGAAAGAAAGGCAAATCATAGCCAAAATATATCTCAATCCCTGTCATAGTGAATTGTTGCCCTTTCCAGGAAAGAAAGGGCCTGGTGCCCCCAACTGGTCTCCAAGTGGCTGGTTTGGTCTCCTTGAGGGCAGGGTACCCTGTGAGATTTCCTTTGCAGGCAGGTCAGACATACTTTCCTAGTCGCCTTGGTGAGGCACCCACACTGGGGGGCCAGGTTAGTCTACATCTCTCTCATCATGGCTACTCCTTTTGTGAGCCCACAGCACAGCACTGGAGTGGTTAAGACCAGTGTCTGGCTGACATCTACTGGTTGAGACATCCTACGCACTTTTGGTTGGTTAGTGTATCCTATGTAGTGCTCGTTGCCCTCCCTGTGCCCCCCAGCCCCGCCCCGCACTACAATTGAGTATTGCTCTGGAGGGCAAATGGGGAAAGGATCAGAGGAGAGCGTCTTGACCCTCCTGCAATAACTGTTGTTCCCTTTCACAGATCTGCACCACAATGGACACTTTGGCAAGACTCTTCCCAATCTTTTCTGTGAAGTTCATGTAGGGTTCATGGGACAGAGCTTGCAGGAGGATATAGACTTCCCCTTTTCTACTGAACCCTGTCCTTCACACTGTCCTTGGAGCCTATCCCTGGCCTTCACTAATTCTTCAATTATTCTACCTAATCTATTCAGATTGTGTCTCCCGCATAAGGGAGGGCTTATGTCTCCTTTCTCCTTGTAAGCACCTGTCTCTCCTCAGATTTGAGGCCCGATTTTTGCTCTGTGAATCAGCTCTTTGATGAGTTTTTTAAAAGTCATGAATTTGAATGTAGTTGTTTGTTTGTGTTTTTTTTTTTTTTAAGAGTGGGAGCAATACTTTTCCAGTTTATTATACATCCCAAGATGGAAGTCGAAGTTCTCCACTTCTGAGTTTTTAAATTTTGATGATATCCTCATCAGTGTATTTTTTTCAACTTATTAGATGAAATATCCTCTGGGCTCACCCAAGGCACATTAATCAATTGGTGGGTGTTCTGGTTTTATTTATTAGATTAGCATACCTATGTCTTGAGCCTCTGTATCTTTTTCCTTCCCAATCTGCTTTGCTATTCTGGAATTTTCTAAGCTTCTGAGAAATCTTGGCAGAGTGTTGAGACTGACCTCTCAACCATTGCCAGTGTGTAAAACCTTGCATTGTAGGATATATACATATCCTACATAAGATATATATATATGTAAGATATATATATCTTTCCTTTTTTTCTATCCAACACTTAGGCATACTCTTCCAGATTTTGTAGCTCTTTTAGTGTACAATCTCTTCTCTCCCTCAGCAGGCCCAACACTTCAGTCAAGCCACTGGAAAACTCAACCAGCATTAGTGATTGAGTATACAGGAAGGGATTGGGGTGGATTTTGAGGAGGAAAAGCCTTGTTCTGAAAGATATCTAAGTCAGAGTTTTCTAACAAAGAGGAATGGGTCACTCTATAGTCCCAGTGAGTTCAGGGAAATTTGGGACTCAAGCTTCTAGAGTTCTTCTATTCAGATAGTCTCATCTCAAGTCTCTGAGTCCTCCTTCCCTATCAAGGCCCTGAATATGGGATGGGTTCTTCCCAGTGCTGAGAATTCAAACTTCCTGAGTTCTACTCTCCTTACAATTAGTTCAAGACCATGATTTTCACCTCAGTTTGCCCTCTTGCAGTAGAAGATGAGGTGTTGAGGTGCTATCAGAAAAGTCTTAGGACTTTCACCCTTTGCTTTGAATTGGTGATTGATTGCCCTGATCCTGTAATACTCTCTCTTTAAAGCATGATTGGCACTCAGCAACAGCTACCCAGACCTCATAATCCTATTTCCTCTGTACCTCTTAACTGTGAGAGATACTGCACAAGCCAGTCATTCCTATCCTGTGCCATCACAGGAAACATGAGTATTTTAGCCCCTGGAGTGCTACAACATGCAAGGTTCTGTCAGTACTCTCCCTACAATTAATGATGTCAGTGGTGTGGTCCTCAATGTCAACCAGCCAGCCAGCAAGTAATCCAAATCCACAATCCCATCCACAAATGTCTGCTTCCTTGGTCACTTTTAGTAGTAACTCTTAGGTCAGGTGCCCTAGAAACAGAGCTTGTGACAGGGATTTGAGTGCACATGATTTATTGAGGGGATCTCAGGAAAAAAGAAATGGGGGAAACAGAAGAGAGCAGAGGAAGAAGTTAAGTAAATATGTGGTCTCAATTGGATTCTAGCCTCACCCTGGTCTCTTGAGGAACATGAAGTACATCAGAGCTGGTCCAACCCTGAAGCAAGGGAGTCAGCTTTTTGTACTTTTGTGTCAGTTGGTCAGAGAGGAGATTGTCTCCTTCCTCCTCCAGTGTGGGAGCTCCTATTTAGCCAATAATGCTAGAAGTACCTCTCCTGAGAAGGAACAGCTTCTTTCTTTCTTTCCACACTCAGCATGGAGTCTGCTTGAGAGTCTCTCTCTCCCACTCTCTCTGCCCCTCCTCTGGCTCTCTCCCTCTCTGAAATTAAACTAAATTAAATTAAAGTAAAGTAAAGTAAATTAAAACGTATATGAGTGCTCACATTACTATTAGATATTTGAATGTTCTAATCTTAAAAGTTAATATATTTAAGTGAGACATAGCCTAATTGTACACTTGGTCATTTGAAAAAAACACTTTGTAAACTGTGCTAAACAACTGACATACAATGGGATTAAACATTAATAATTTACCCTATCTATACAATATAAAATAAAAAAAAATTTTTTAAACCTCAAACTGTCATGTTTTGAAAGATTGAATTTCAGATGAGATATTTATGCAGATACCACAACATTTAAAAAGAAATTCTCTGCATTTTTTTTTCTAGCTCAGAGGCTTGTTGTATACTTGCAACATGGTTTATTTACATCTGCCAGCAGCTGGATTTCAAATCTTCCCAACAACAGCCTGGGCTTCATTCTAGCAGATGCTGGTTATGACGTATGGATGGGGAACAGCAGAGGTACTACCTGGTCCAGGAAACACACGTACCTCAAAACAAATTCCAAAGAATTCTGGGCCTTCAGGTACAAATAACATCAAGTAATGTTTCGTTTTATTTTATAAGTGTGTCAAATATTTTGTTTTGTGTTTGAATGAAATAAAGTAGAACAGAAGTATCTTTTCTCAATCAGGTCTTTTAACAGACCATAACAATTTGTGTCAATTTTTGCTTGAAAATTAAAGAGTGATTGATCTTAAGCATGTTTCTTGTTTTTCAGTAATAACCTTTATTGGCTAACCCCACCCTTCCTTTAACCATTGTTTTATTCCATAACCTATATTAGTTTATCTCCCTGTATGTAGAATAATCAAACAGCATCTTTTTAAGACTATCATGGGACTATTTTAGTTTCTTGACTTTGTGTTCTCACATAAGTCTTTATTCAGTAGATACATTATGCCATGTAACTTCCTTTTTTTTAAGATTTATTTATTTATTTGAGCGAGAGTACGACTGTGGGGAGAGGCAGAGGGAGAGGGAGAGAGAAGCTCAAGCAGACTCCACGCTGAGTGCAGAGCCTGATGAGGGCTCCATCTCACAACCGTGAGACCACGACCTGAGCCGAAATCAAGAGTCAAGATGCTTAACCAACTGAGCCACCCAGGCGCCTCATAACTTCTTGATAATACGTAAAGAGAGTTGAAAATTGTTTCATGCACTTACTTATTCATCATCTTCAAGTGTTAGCATCACATTAGAAGCAAGGGGATTTCAACTTCCCTTTTTCTTTTGTAGTTTTGATGAGATGGCAAAATACGACCTCCCAGCCTCCATTGACTTCATTGTGAAGCACACGGGACAAGAGGAAATATTTTATATAGGTCATTCCCAGGGCACCACTATTGGTATGGCAAGAAAGATTGTCGCTATAGTCCACAATGACTGTTGTAGAGTTTGCAGACACACCTCCTAAGGACATGGGCAAGCTCCCCAAGCTACAAGTGACACAAAGCAGAGCTCTGAGAGGAGCGTCCAACAGCTGGGCCTGGGAAGCTTACCCCCTCCTTACTTCTACCTTATCTTCTTCAGTCACAAAGAACTCATTGTAATAACAGGTTGTTGGCAGTTGTCTTTGTTTCTAAGTGTTCAGAAGTTGGATATCCATCTTGGGATCAAAGTGAAATCATAACTACAACTTGTTCCACAAATAGAAATTTCATACTTATTATTATGGTCATTTAAGTGTGGCATAGGGCCTCATGAGGGAGAGACATGAGAAGGCCATTTATGTTATGCATTTAGGACAGATTAAACTTTAGACCTACACGAAGATGAGCAAAGTCTTCATATGTTTAAAGAGACTAGAAAAGAACTTCTGTCAGCTCACAACAATGCTTCTATCTAATGCGTGACAACTTCACTTTCAGAAAAGAAAAAAATTCTCTAAAACCCAACGTAATTCTCTTACATGGTGCGGTAAACCTTCTTACTCCCACTCTCTCTACTGTGGAAGTTACAAAGACTATTTTATAATAGCAGCCAGTATTCACTGAGTCTTTTCTAGGCTGAAAATGATCATTTTCTTATAGGAATAATACACTTCCTGCTTTAAAAAAAAATTTGTTGAATAACAGTCTAATCCAATTTTCCATAGATTTTTTTCTCTGACATTTATTAACCATGTGTGTGACTTGGAGTCTGGATTCTCCAGCTGTTCAGTTATTTGGAACCAGGAATCTTGGAAAATTATTAAATAAAAAAAAAGTGGGTTATGTGCTAGAGTTTACTGACTCATAATATGTTATATGATTCTTTGGTTGTTTGCCTTCTTAGAACTCAGAAAACAGAAAAGCTATAAAAATAGAGATGTGCAAGAATGTAGCTTGATAAGATGTCACAAAGGGGAAAACTATTTGTCACATTAATAACTCTAAACTAACAATAAAATATAAACTAGTGTTTGGTTATCTTCTGTACAAGAAGGCAAGGATATTTTGAAATATATTAAAAGTAAATATTGAAATAATTTGACATGTATTGAATCTCTCACCTAAAGTGTAAGATTCAAATATCAGAAAAGCTCACTAACTTATTTTCAGCATTGCCAGTTATAGAAATGTTCGGTATTGTTTCTGATTTCTCAACTGTGGGGTTATAAGACTCTTTTAGTGTTGATTTATCATTATTTATGGCCTAGACATTGTTTTTAATACTAATCATCAGTATGCTATTGTGATCAATATGCATGTCTCATACTGGGTGACCGATAAATGTTTGATAAGGGAATTAAGAAATGAATGAGTCAATTAAGTGGTCATAGCATACTGAATTTACTCTTACTTGTCATGATGTCATTTCTTACATGCTACTAATTGTGTAAGAATAGTTCATTTCTGTCTTATTTTCTTTCAGCTTTCATAACGTTTTCCACAATACCAAAGATAGCTGAAAGAATCAAAATATTTTTTGCCTTAGCTCCAGTTTTTTCTATTAAATACTCAAAGAGCCCTTTAATTAAAAGGGCATACAAATGGAAGTCAGTGATAAAGGTATGTTATTCCTTTCCTTTACGTAGTTGATAATCCAAAATGACAATGTTTCTGTCCTTTCAAAATAAAAAGTCTTGACTATGTTTGTATGAATTTTATTTTCTGGTTTCAGTGACACTGGATTCTTTCGTTTTTACAAAGGAATAAGATTTTACTTATAATACCTTTGGACATCTCTTTGTGGAGGAAAATCCAGTAGTCAACTTACCTCTATCTCCTGCTTCCAAGTTTTGTCCTTAATATAAATTTTTTTAAGACTTTATTTAATTATTTATTTTAAAGAGAGAGAATGCAGGAGCGAGGTGGGGAGGGGCAGGGAGAGGGACAAGCAGACTGCTCTGAGTGTGGAGCCCAGCACAGGACTCCATCTCACAACCCTGGGATCATGACCTGAGCCAAAATCAAGAGTCAGCCACCTAACCGACTGAGCCACCTAGGAACCCCTCTAATTTAAATGTTTTAAACTAATGTGAGACAGTGCATTTGATTATAAATATAATGAGCTCATTGCACCATTTCTTGATTAATTATTTTGGTCTTTCAAATATGAATAAAGTAAATTTGTTTTACAGGCTTTTTTTGGCAACAAAGACTTCCTACCTAATACCTCATTTAAAAGATTTGTTGGTTCAAAGCTGTGTACACTGAAGACTATTGGTAAGATTTGCCGTGATATCTTGTTTATGATATATGGATGTGACCTGGAGAACTTAAATATGGTGAGAACAAGTTGAATTTGAAATGTATTTTGTCAATTTTTAGAAAGCAGCTCTTAATAGCACTTATTTTATGCCTTGTATGTCATTTTATGATTTATCCACATATACTAATAGTTAGATTCTTAGCCTTTCTGGTTTTAGAACTATACCAACATTCTGAAACTAATCAGCATGAACATGCAGGGATTATTTTGCAGTCAAATTTGTCTTGCCTCTGTAAAGAACAGAGAGCAGGTGCTGTGCTGGGTCTTTTTATTGGCCTTTACTATTGGGTGTTAGTTTCCTGAAGTTTCTTGTATTTAAGTTGTCTTTTATCACTTGTTTTTCACAACTCCTGCTCTTATATCTTGGTTCCTAACACTCCTTCCCTTTCTTGTTGACCCTTTTGTAATTAGCATTAGTGCCTGTGAAATATCTTACATGCTTCTGGCATTCATCAAAATTCCTGGAGTGGGAAACTGTTTAAGGGCTCAAGCTACTATTACCAATCCCATATGGATTGATTGTACATAGATGTTGTTACAGATGTAGGCATTCATTCTAAGACTTTTTAAGCACATTAAATTAAAAATCCAGATTGGGCAAAAGCAGCTGTGGCATTTGGACTACTGGTTGTTTCCTGTACCTGTACCATTTAATAATTTCCCAGCAAGAATCAATTTACTCATTCAGAGAAAGAGAAGTTGTCAAGATGTCCATTCTTACCAACTTAGTCCATAGATTCAATGCAATCCTAATCAAAATCCCAGCAAGCTATTTTAAGGATATTGACAAATGACTTCTAACATTTATGGAGAGAAGCAAAACCCAGAGTAACCAACACAGGATTGAGGGGAAAGAGCAAAGTTGGAGGATTGGTACTATTGAACTTCAAGACTTAGTATTAAACTACAGTAATCTGGACAGTGTGGGATTAGTGAAAGAAGAAACAAGAAGATCAGTGCAACAAGACAGAGAGCCCAGAAATAGAGCCCTATAAATATCAACAACAGATCTTTGACAAAGGAGAAAAGGCAGTGCAATAGAAAAACAATAGTCTCTTCAACAAATGGTGTTGGGACAACTGGACATCCACATGCAAAAAAAAGTGAATCCAGACACAAACTTTATACCCTTCACAAAATTAACTAAAATTTGGATCAAAGACCTAAATGTGAAATGTGAAACTATAGAAATTCTAGAAGATAACATAGTGAAAAACCTAGATGACCTTGGGTGTGGCAAGGACCACCAGAGTGGTACATTTGTTACAACTGATGAACCTACATCAACACATCATAAGTACCCTAAATCCATAGTTTATGGTATGGTTCACTCTGGTGTTCTACATTCTGTGGGTTTTAACAAATGTATAATGACATGGATCTACAATCATAGTATCATAGAGGATATTTTCACTGCCCTAAAAATCCTCTGTGCTTTGTGTGTTCATTCTTCCCCACTTAAGTCCTGGCAACCACTGATACCACTAATCTTTTTACTGTCTCCCACAGTTTTGCCTTTTCCAGAATGTCATGTAGTTGGAATCACACAGTTTGCAACCCTTTCAGATTGCCTTCTTCCATTTACTAGCATACATTTAAGGTTCCTCCATATCTTTTCCTGGGTTGGTAGCTTATTGATTTTTAGTGCTGAAAAATATTCAATTGTCTGGATGTACCATATCTATCCACCTACTAAAGGACATTTTGGTTCAAGTTTTGACAATTATGAATAAAGATGCTATAAACATCAATGTGCAGAGTTTGCATGAACATGAGTTTTCAACTCCTTTGGATAAATACCAAGGAATGTGATTGCTGGATTGTATGATAAGGATACATTGTGTTTTATAAGAGACCACCAAACTGTTTTCCAAAGTGGTTGTAATACTTTGCATTCCTACCAGCAGTGAATGAGAATTCCTGTGGCTCCACATCCTAACCAGCACTTGGTGCTGTCAACGTTTGGGACTTTTGTCATTTTCATAGTTGTGTAGTGCTATCTCATTGTTCTTTTAAGTTGCATTTCCCTGATGACATATGATGCAGAGCATCTTTTCATGGTCATTTGCTATCTCTATATCTGTTCGGTGAGGTGTCTGTTAAGGTCTTTGGCCCATTTTTAAATCAGGTTATTTATTTTCTCATTGTTGAGTTTGAAGGGTTCATTGTACATTTTGGGTAACAGTCCTTCATAGATATGTCTTTTGCAAATATTTTCTTCCAGGCTGTAGCTTGTCTTCTAATTCTCTTGATACTGTCTTTTGCAAAGTGGACGTTTTTAACTTTGATGAAGTCCAGCTTGTCAGTTATTTCTTTCATAGATTGTGCCTTTGGTGTTTTATCTAAAAAGTCATCACTAGACCCAAAGTCAACTAGATTTTCTCTGCTATGTTATCTTCTAGGAGTTTCATAGTTTTGAGTTTGACATTTAGGTCTGTGTTCTATTTTCAGCTAACTCTTGTGAAGGGTGTGGGGTCTGTGTCTCAACTCTTTTTTTTTTTTCTTTTCCACGTGGTTGTCTAGTTGTTCCAGCATCATTTGTTGAAGATACCAGTGTTTCTCTGCTGTATTGCCTTTTCTCCTTTGTCAAAGATCTGTTGACTATATTTATAGGGGTCTGTTTGGGGGCCCTCTGTTCCATTCTATGGATCTGTTTGTCTATTCTTTCACCAATACCACACTGTCTTGATTACTGTAGGTTTACAGTACATCTTGAAGTTGTGTGTGTCAGTCCTCCAACTTTGTTCTTCCCTTACAATATTGTGTTGGCTGTCCTGGGTCTTCTGCCTCTCCATCTGAGAAGCAGTCTGTTGATATCCTTAAGATAACTTGCTGAGATTTTGATAGGATAACATTGACATTATATGTCTTGTTCACTGATTGAGGTTCCCAGGGACCATGTAGGCAGTACAAACCTAGATGACAGATTGACTTGAATGCTGTTCTGTTTCTGATTGCTTCCTTGGGAGTTGTGTAGAATTTCAGGAGCCCAGTTAATCATGGAAAGGGTTTCTTTTTAAAGTCTCCTAACTGCCCTTGGCAGGTTCTGGACTGATTTTTTTTTCCTGAACTAGCTGAGTTCTCACAATGAAACTTCAGATTCTCTAGGATTGGCAAGTAACTTGAAGGAAAACTGTCTTTAGTACTTTGCTTTTTTGAGGGTTTTTTGTTTTTTCTTTTCCATTTTTCCTGGTAATTTCTTTCAATCTTTTCAGTTCTTTAGTGCGTAAAAGGGGTGTGTGTGTGTGAGTCCTAAGAGTTTTGATTGTTTTCAGTATGGGATGACAGACTACATAACTTGGAAATCCAATAATAGCTTCTACATTAATGCAAAAATTACACATTTAGTAAGTACATTTGTGTCCTTAATTAAAATATAATTTTATCTTTTTATTTATATTACTTAAAAATAACTAAATTTAATTGAAATTATTTAGTGTGGTAAATATCAAAGATTATGCTTTCTCCAATTGAACTAGATATAAAAATAATTTTTTAACCCCTCAGAGTCGTGTGGATGTGTATATGTCACATAATCCAGCAGGGACATCTGTTCAAAATATGCTACACTGGAGTCAGGTACAACTTTTCAAGTGCATTTTAGTACAATTTTATTTATACCACTCATGGTTTATCCCATCATTCTGGGAATCATGCCATTGCCATAGGATGATAAATTTAGAAGGATAAAATGTAACAATTACATATTTGTGTAATTATTTATAGTTTTTAATAATGTTAATATCATAACCTACTAGATCTTCTAACCCTAAGCAATGATCAGAGCAATATAATTATTTTGTTTTACAAATGAGAAAATATGAATTCGGAATAGTAGACTAGCAATCATTGAGGCCATGTTCATCACTTGACTTGCCCAAAGAGTCAGAGCTATTCCTTTAAAAAAACCCTAAGACTAAAAAATAATAATAATAATAAAAAATAAAAAAATAAAAAAGTCCTAAGACTAGAACACAGGTGTCCTAATGCCTAGTCTCTCACTAGACTACACTCTCTTCTCTGTTCAATTGTGAACTCCATGAGGACCATGAGCAAGTTTATTCACTTCTACATTTGCAAGGCCAAGAGCTCTGGGCAAATAGCAGATACTCAAGAATATTTATTGCATGAATATTAATGAAGAAAAAAATCCAGTGTGAATATCATCTTAATGTTGAGAGCCAGGATAATTATCTTAGAAAGAACAGTATACTTGAGATGAAAATATCAGACACTGAATCCTTTCTCTGAACCTTACTGACAGTGAGACACTGAGCAAGCTCATTTAATCTTTATGAAGTCAGTTTCCTTACTTTTAAAAATGGAGTTAATACTAATGCTTTGACTTAACAAAAATATTATGAGAGTTCAACAGGGTGATGATTATGAGTGTTATTTAAACTTAACAAACACTAATGAATTTACAGTATCATTGAGATATTGATAAGAGCTTTCTCATTTAAAAATGTTTAAATCTACTAAGTGGTTGTTTTCAGGTAAATTATTAAAAATAATTTAACTTATGTTTAGATTTAGTTCATTCCCGGTGATAGGCCAGGAAAATCTAAGCAACCTTTGCATCTATTCATCCATTGAAACAATATTTATTGAGTACCTACTATGTGCTCTGTACTGTTTTATGCTCAGGGTATATATCATTGGACAAAATAAATATTCCTGTCCTCTTTAAGCTTACATTCTAGTGGTAGATATACAGACAGTAAACATTAAGCATAGCAAATAAGTAAATTATTAAAACTTTAGAAGAGGATAGAAGCTATGGAAAAATAAAGGAGAAAAGGCAAGATAAAGAGATTAGGCATACTGGGTAGTGGGTTGTGTTTTTGAATAGAGAGGTTAGGCCAGCCTCAATGAGATGGTGACGTTCGAGAAAAGACTTAAAAGAGCCGAGAAAGTTAGCAATGTGAACAACCTGGAGGAAGAACATTCCAGACAGAGAGAATAGCCAATGCAAAGCCTTTAGTCAGGAGCATTTCTGAGAGGCATGGCTGAAAGGTCAGTGAGGGTGATGTCAGTGATTAAGGGAGAAAGGAGTAGGGAAAAGGGGGCAGAAATGTACTAGACCCAGAAAGGGACAAGAACATCATTGTGAGGACTTTGGTTTTCTGGCTGAAGTGAGTAGCCTCTGCAGGTTTTTGAGCAGGGAGGGGACATGATATGATTTACATTTTTAAAGGAATACTTAGGGGATGCCTCACTGGCTCATTCAGCAGAGCATGTGACTCTTGATCTCAGGGTCGTGAGTTCAAGCACCACACTGGGGTAGAGTTTACTTGGAAAAAAAAAAAAGGGAATGCTTCGGGTGCCATGTTGAGTAGACTGAAGTGGAAACAATGATAAATTAAGGAGCTTACTACCATAATCCAAACAAGAATGATGATGGCCTGCATGGGATGTGTTCCCAGGAAGGGTGGTGAAGAGGGTTTGGTTCTGAGTATACATGTGTATTGTAAACATGCAGCCATGGACATTTAATGATGGATTCTGAGAGAGGAGAGAGAAGAGTGTCTTGGATGACTCCAGACGTTCTGGCCTAAGCAAGGAAAAGATGCAATTGCCATTAAAGGAGATCGGGACGTTTGGTGGTGGTGTAGGTTTGAGGGACAAATAAGATGTTCAGTTCTGGAGATGTTAAGTGTGAGACATCCCAGTGATTAATTTGAATAAGCAGTTGTGTATAGGAGTCTAGTATTTAGAAGAGACTTACAGAAGATAAACATTTTAAATATGGATGCCACTGAAAGCCAAGAGACTGGATGAGAACACACAGAGTGAGTACAGATGGGGAGAAGAGGAGCAAGGGTGGTGGGATGAGACATAGAAAGATTCAGAGGTCAGGCAGCAGCAGCTGGATGAATATAGCAAGGAGACCAAAAACGAGCAGGGAGTGAAAAATGAAGATCAGGAAATGACAGTGTTCCAGAAACTAAGTGAAGAAAAGCTCTCGAGGATAGAAATGGACACCTAGGTCAAGTGCTGCTCATAGGTAATGTGAGGAAATTCCTCAGAATTAACGAGTTTTACAAATGTTAAAGTCATAAATAACCTCAGCTAGTTTTTTTTTTTAAACTTTTTTTTTTTTTAGATTTTATTTATTTATTTGAGAGACAGAGAAAGAGAGAGAGCACGAGAGGGAAGAGGGTCAGAGGGAGAAGCAGACTCCCTGCTCAGCAGGGAGCCTGATGTGGGACTCGATCCTGGGACTCCAGGATCATGACCTGAGCCGAAGGCAGTTGCTTAACCAACTGAGCCACCCAGGCGCCCAACCTCAGCTAGTTTTGTGGCAGGAAAGAGCTGTAGGAGAAGAAGCATTCTTGGGGAAAATCAGGTTGTCCAGAGAGCAGGAAGGTAAAGGAGCCCATCAGAGATGGGTTTTAAGATACAGGCTAATGATGGAATTCCAGATGGTAGAAAGAATTTTAGGAGTTGGGGGGAGATGGGAGGAGATAAAATGGGGGGGGTGCATGGAGACCTGTCAGATTTAGAGTCTCAGAGAAGGTGGGTAAACTGAGAGTCTGAACCTTCCTGCAATGAAAATGTTATTAGGGGAAAAATGAACGCAATCAGATTAGACCTAATAGGCTCACCGCAGTTAGTGGTGGTGAGGCTACAAGTATGGTAGGTGAAGCAAGGGATTGCTTCTGGATCATGCTCTTCAGTGCTGTTATTTGAAGCAAAGGTGTTTAGGAAGTGTCATTTCAGTCCTAAAGCACTTAGTCCTAGAAACTTTTTGTTGTTGTTGTTTAAGATTTATTTATTTATTTTAGAGAGAAAGAGAGAGAGCATGAGCACAGGGAGGGGCAGAGGGAGAGGAAGAGAGAGAATCTTCAAGCAGACTCCCTGCTGAGTGCAGATCCCAAGGCAGGGCTCAATCCCACAACCCTGAGATCAGGATCTGAGCTGAAACCAAGAGTCAGATGCTCAACCAACTGAGCCACCCAGGCGCCTGTAGACAATTTTGACCTCTGTGGATGAAGCTGAGGATTTCTGGGGACGGCTGATGTTGCCCCAAGCACACAGGCTCCTTTTAACAAGGTAAAAGGCCTTGGGGAAATGTGCATTTATATGAAGATGACAGAATCACATTCCGTAGATTCCCCTGCCCCCCACCACCTCCTCCCTCTTCCATTTCTTGCCCTATGCAAAGTAAGGGAGAAGCAAGGAAGTCTCCCTGCACATATACCCACAGGCCCAGTACAAAGGGGCAGGCAGTACATGAAATGCACACCTCACATTACCAGCTGTGCTGTAGCAAACAGATGAGCATAATCTTGCTTTTAAATTTTTTCTTTCAGCTTTTTAATTCTAGCCAATTGAGAGCTTTTGACTGGGGCAGTCCTGTTCTGAACTTGGCTCATTTTAATCAGGTACATAATTATGTATAAGCTGAAAACTATCTCCTTGATCTGTTCAGATGATGTTGCTACAGAAAAAGGCTCATGTAAAGCCCGAGAGTATAATAACAGAGTGAGAAGGACCAGCAGATGAAGATCGCCATGATTTGGCTCCATATTGTCACATCCAACCCAAGGGGCTTTTCCAGGTTTTCTACGTATTTTCCAGGTTTTCTACTTATTTTAACAACAAATACCTTGGAT
Source organism: Mirounga leonina (assembly GCF_011800145.1). NCBI lineage: Eukaryota > Metazoa > Chordata > Mammalia > Carnivora > Phocidae > Mirounga > Mirounga leonina. The sequence continues at coordinate 10,873,722 of NW_023270380.1, read as the reverse complement.
AAGCCTGGAGAAGTTTGACAGTCTGTAGAGTAATTCATCCTCCCTCAAGAGGAAAAATATTGTGTTTATAATATGCGTAGCTCTGTGGTTAGTTAAATAAGAAATAAGAGCCATAATATGGTTCTTGACCCTCAAAAGCTATTGACTGTATTTGGGAAGATAAGACAAACCCTCATTCCACATAATAGAATTTTCCTCGTTCCACATAATGAGGAAAAGATAAAAGTTAATGAGAAGGTGGTAATAATTGTATGAGGAAGATGACAGAAATCTTGAAGTATTAGAACCCAAGTCTGTCGTCTTCAAAGTTATTCTTTTCCACCATCCTTTTCTGCCTTAGCTAAACTTCATGCCTAATGTGGTTAGCTTATGTAAAACTCCAAAGTAGAATAGAAAGATCAAAATCAATAAAATCAGATTTGGCTTCAATTGCCAATGTTTACCATTTATTGATGAACATATTGGCAGTTATACAGCCATGGAAAATTTTGATTGAAATACTTTCATGCCTTATAAATAAAACTGAAATTCCTTCTGAGGAATGTTTGAATACCCTGAATTAGAGCAAACGGTCTAGTTTTGATTTGTATCTGATCTAAGTAAAAATCATAATAATGATTCTTTCAATGTTCTTGCTTTTATAGTAGTAATTATTTTAGATTCAGCTTATTTTAAAATTGCATTAATTCATTATTTAAAGAAAAGTAAATAACACCTTCTATGTATCATTTTCCGTGAAAACCCTCTACATTTAGTCCACTTCTCCATTTTACAATGTGAGGAACATGAACGTATCAACAGCAACTTGGAATGGGGGCAATGACTTGTTGGCCGATCCTGAAGATGTGAAAAATCTACTTCCTGAAATTACAAACCACATATACCATAAAACTGTTTCTTACTACAATCATATAGACTTTTTGTTTGGATTAGATGTATATCAGCAAGTTTACCGTGAAATCATTGACATTATCCAAGGCAATCTATAAAGAACTATGGTACTCTGTGTTGAAGGATCTATATCATTTCTCTTAAAATCCAATCACTTTTGTCTTGCTATGCATGTTTTTCCAGTTATTTAAATAAAATCTGGAATTTTTCCCTATTTTTTTCACTGCCCCAGGCCTTCCATTCATTAAATCAGTGGCATTTATTATATGAGGGAAATGGCAGATTCTAACTCAGCCCAAAGTAGTCTGTTGGGTGTCTACATGCAACATAAGTAACTAAAAGCATAATTTTAAAAGGATGACTTTTTGAAAAGGTGCTTTCTTTACTTCAAAGAAATATGAGTATATATGATATTAAAAGAGTTTGGGAGAATGCTTGCTGATACGAAAGCTAATTTTTGTCTATGCTGAATAAAGAGTAGAAACACTGTTGTGCTATGCAAAGGGGTTTGGGGGAGGAAAAAGGGAAGAAGGAGAGTTTGGATGCCAGTGTAGTATTTCCGCTTCTGCCCCACTTGCAGCCAAGCTTCAGAAGTAGGGAGCTCGTAAAAGCCATAAAGGGTTTGTGCCTCACTTCCCAGCCTGTATAGCCTACCTTTCCAGCAAATATATTTAAAGAGTAGCAATGGTTGTTGGGGCGCCTGGGTGGCTCAGTCGGTTAAGCATCCGCCTTCAGCTCAGGTCATGATCCCAGGGACCTGGGATGGATGGGCATCAACAGGCAGTACAGGGCACATCACATACAAGGACTTAGACAATAGTCCTTCCGACTCTGCAATAATGCATAACATCACGGGCTTTTCTTAGTCCCTGGGGACAACAAGGTGAAAAGGGAGAGTTCTAGAATTGAGTGTAAATTTACCACATAAAGACTGGGGGGGAAATCTATAATTTCTTGAATTGGGAAATTGAGTTTCCTGCCCCAAGCAAAATGGAGCTTGGAAGCCAAGCTAAGTCCGGTTCACTCTGAGGTGACTAACTCTGTGCTCCACACATGCTTATGGGCTTTAAAAAGTGTTCCACAAAAAATAACAGAATATGCATAGATAGTGAGAAAAAAGAAAATCTATGCATAGGTTACTGGAATGCAGCTAAGAGAAGACACATGACTTTAAAGGCCACAGTTCAGACTACAGGTCAGTCCTTCCTTTCTTTGGTAACCCTTGGTACCAAAAAAGTAGAGCACTGAGAATAGATACACACTTAGAGATACCTTTTTAAAGAGTTCAGGAATGTGTATATAACATAAGTATTGCTTCAAAGTTTTCGAATGATCCTTCAAAAAAGACAAATGCAGAGGGTAACTATGCAGAAGAATTACTCATGCTGAGATTTAAAAAATAAGTTGGAGGTTTCTGGTAATGGTGGACTGAGTAATTCAGACCTGGGACAGTGTGAAAAGCATTTATTTGAAGACAAGGAGAGCTAAAAATGCAGGGAAGAATTACAGGGTCAAGAAAAAGAAGTCCAGGAAAGTAAGCCTAGCATTTTAGCTGTTTATATCCTAGCAACACCTGCTTTGTCCAGGTGTATAATTAAAATCCTGCAAACAATTAGTTGAGAATAAAAATTGTAATTCAGCTTACCAAAGGGAAGTTTCTCTGATAAACCTTGATCTTCGGGCTTTGGATTGGAACCTCAAAGTACTATACCCTAAGAATAAAGTCAAACTAGAAATTGATCACCCTTTCAGAAACCGTAGACCACCTTTGAATCATAAGAATTCTTTTTTTTATTTTTATTTTTTTTAAGATTTTATTTATTTATTTGAGAGAGAGAGAATGAGAGAGAGCACATGAGAGGGGGGAGGGTCAGAGGGAGAAGCAGACTCCCTGCCGAGCAGGGAGCCCGATACAGGACTCGATCCCGGGACTCCAGGATCATGACCTGAGCCGAAGGCAGTCGCTTAACCAACTGAGCCACCCAGGTGCCCGAATCATAAGAATTCTTAACGTACAAAGATAATTTGGGAATACTGATGCCCTAGCCATCTGTCAGAAGCAAAAGTAAGGCTTCTCTAAAGGAAGATCAAGTCATCTAGGATGCTAGAGATAATGCTAAAATTTTGCAATGTTTTAAGGTAGGTCAGGATACAAAAATAAGTTGTGTATTTATATACTAGTGTCAAATGATTGCAAAATGATATTTTAAATATACCATTTACAATATTACACACAGTTATAATACTTAGGAATAGAGATAAACAAATATACTCAAGTTGAAAGACAATATTATTAAGATATCCGCTCTTCAAATTTATCTGTATATTCAAAGAATTGCTATAAAAATTCAGCTAGGCTTTTTTTTTTCTGAAAATGGTTATAATGATTCTAAACTTTTTGCAGAATTATAATTAATCTAGAATTGCCAAAGTAATTTTGAAACATGTTGGAGGATTTGCACTACAAAATTGCAAGACTTAAATCACAAGCTGCATTAATTAAGACAGTGTGGTATTAGTATAAAAAGACGTCTAGATCCTTGGAACAATACAGAGTTCAGAGATAGACTACACATATGTAGTCAGTTGGTCTTCAATGGGTAAAAGATTGTGTTTTCAAAAGTGGATATGATTACAGAAGAAAAGATGAACTTTGACCTCTACATTACATCACACATAAAATTTAATTTGTAACGAACATAGACCTAAATCTAAAACCCAAAACTCTAAAACTTCTAAAAGAAACAGAGGAGAAATTCTTTGCAACTTTGAGGTAGGCAAAAATATCTTAGATGAAACACAGCATGAGCAATTATAAAGAAAATTTTGATAATTATAATTAAAATCGTCTGCCTATCAAATGACACTTAAAAGAATGACAGACAAGCCACCACCTGAGAAAAAATATATACAAAAAATATATCTGACAAAAGCTGTTTATCTGAAACGCATAAAAATAACTCTCACAACTCAATAAGAAGAAAAGGAACCCAAGAAAATTTATGCAAAAGACCTAACAGATTCTTCACAAAAGATATAAGAATGGCTAATGAAACAGGCATAGGGAAAGGTGCTCAACATCATTAATCATAATGGAAATGAAAGTCAAAACCACAATGAGATATCACCTCATATCTGTTGGGATGACTATCATCAAAAGGTCAAAAGTTAGCAAGTGTTGGCAAGGATGGACAGAAAAGAGAACCTTATATCCATTGTTGGTGAGAATGTAAATTGGTAGGGTCACTATAGGAAGTATTATGGGGATTTCTGAAAAATTAAAAATAGAACTACCATATAATCCAATAACCTCACAACTGGCTATATATCCAAAGGAAAAAAAATCACTATATCAAAGAGATATCTGCCCTCCTATGTTCATTGCAGCATTATTCCCAGTGGTTGAGATATGAAAACAACCCATGTCTGTTGATGGATGGATGGATGGAGATCATCTATCTATCTAGATGTATATATAGATATATATGTGTATGTACTAGCATCATGTTTATGTATAATCATCATTATCTATAAAATAATTATATATGCATATAAAATTTAGCCTTAAAAAAGAAGGAAATCCTGCTATTTGCAAGGACATGGAAACATAGATGAACCTGGAGGACTTTATGTTAAATGAAATAAGTCAGACAGAGAAAGACAAATACTGTATTACCTCATTTATACGTAGAATCTAAAAAAGTCAAACATAGTAACAGAGAGTAGAATGGTGGCTACCACAGGTGGGAGATACAGGGAGATGTTGGTTAATGGATACAAAAGACCTAACGTACCTCATGGTGACTATAGTTTATAATATACTGTATTCTAGAAAGTTTCAAAGAAGGTGGATCCCAAGGGTTCTCACCACACATACAAAAGATAACTACATGAAGTGATAGTTATGTTACTTAGCTTGATTGTGGTCCTCATTTCACAATGTATACATATATCAAAAATCACAGTGTACACCTTAAATATACACAATTTTTGTCAGTCATACCTCAGTAAAGCTGTGGGAAAAAAAAGAATGGCCAGTCAGTCTCTGAAAAGATTTTCAGCATCATTAGTCATCAAACACAAATTAAACAGTACAAGATATTTAATAGTCACTAGAATAACACATTAAAAGAAAGGTATTGCTAAGTATTGGGAAGATTGTAGAATAATTAGAACTCTTATACTTTGCAAAACAGCCTGATGATTTCTTATAAAAGTAAAAATAGACTTAACATGTAGCCCAGCCATTCCACTCTTAGGTATTTACTCAAGAGAAAAGAAAATGCCTGAATGTTGACAACCAGTCTATGAAAATCACAATGTTAAGAGTATAACAGGGAAGTGGGGAGCCATTTGATCATTTTAATAAATGGGAAGAAGTATTTAACAGGATTTGAAGTCTATTTATGATGATAACTCTTAAAGTAAGAATAAAGTTTCCTTAATGTCACAAAGAGTATTTAGAACAAAATCTACATCAAACATCATAGTTATTGATGAAGAATCAAAAGCTTTCCTGCCAAAACTGGGATGGACAATTATGTCCCATCACATATTCATGTCAACGTTGTAATATAGATCCTAGCCAGGACAATATGGCAAGCATAGGAAACAAAGGTGTGAAGGTTAGTAAAATGAAAAACGAACCTCCTTATTCTCAGTTGACATGACTGAATACATAAAAAATCGAAAGGGATTTACATATAAATCATTAGAATTAATCAGTGAGTTTAACAAAGTTGCTTTGACTTAAGATCAGTTTAAAAATATTATATTTATAGCGACCATTTATATGGAAGCAAAACTGACACTTCACCTCACCACTGTTGTCAATAAACATACACAGTACGTCTGATGACCAAAAAGGAAAAAAAAAAAAAAAGGCTTTGTACCCCGAGATAAGCAAAAAAGAATTGGGTTGCTCTATCTCAGAGTAGTTCTCAAAATAAATGTAACCTGGAGTTTCTCTCATAAATTGTTGACTCTTGATAAAAAAAAAAACTTTACTACCATCTTATATAGTGCTGTTGTCTGAATAAATTTCACAATCTTTGTGGATAGGATAATTATATGAAAACACTGTTGTTTTTCAGCATGAATGAGCTAATATAACCAATACAACCTTTGTCATCTTGTGTGTTTCTCCTTATTTAAATACTTGTTATATTTCTTATTTAGTAAGCCAGACCCTTAAAGTCTATGCTTGCACCTTTATGAAAGAAAACCCTTAATTTTCTTTTCTAATGTAATTTCTCTCTGAGTTATCCATCCATGTCCAGAGAGACTCACCTACCAGAGTTGAAAATGACAGTGTGCCAAGTGAACCTTCCATTGGCCCCTCACATCGAGGCAAGCCTTTTCTTAGCTTTCGAGGTGATCTTATGTGGTCATAGAGTTCTCTCTTTTCCCCCCACCCTTTTATTTTCTACCTCTTATCCTAATTCGGTTCCAGATTATGCCCAGTTCTCGGTCCAGTCTAGTTCTGGTTCAGGGACTGGTTTGTGTGTGGCCAAATATGTCCCTGTTGATGCAAAGATGAAGAAATTTAGCTCAAGGATCTGATCATCTGGAGATCACTGTTTTTGGAAGAAATGTAAAAAAGAACCTTAGTAAAGAACTGCACAAATTACTCCTAAATATTGATTCTACAGCCAATAGATGAATAGTTCTTGTCTTTGCCAGTTGATGTGATCATTACAAACGGACACTTGTCAGACTGTCCCAAGGGCTGTAATCAGGAATTACAGCACATTTTCCATGCAGAAGCTGATTACTTTCTGGAGAGAGACTGCCTAACTCAACACCAGGTTAAGAATCATTTACCCAGGACAAAACAGACTCTAATGAAAAATGTCTTTCTCCATAATTTTTGCAATGCTGATGTCTGAAAAAATATGATTTCTGTGGATGTAATAATTATGTGAAAAAGTAGCTATTTTTCTACCATAAACAGTCTGATGATAATCTTGCTATTTTTTTTAAACACCTACTGTTTGTTTTTTTTTTTCAATTTGGTAAGCTGGTTCTTCTAATTTCTGACTTCTTATATTAATTGCAAGTAAACGTCTCTAAAAAAATGCTTTTGCCTCTAGTTCATTATTTCCAACCAGAATAAACATAAAGTAAATTTTTCAAAAGTATGCTATGTACAATAACATCAGAAATATCAAATATCTTGGAAAAAAATATAATAAAAGCTGTATGAGACCTCTATGCAGAGAAAGCTATTTTCCTAATAGGTTTCTCACTGTTTAAAGATAAATTATGGAATGCATGAGTTAATGGATAGATCTACCATGTGCAAGGACTGGGGACAATAACATTGTAAAAATGTCAATTCTCTTATTATAGAGCCACACTAACTGATGCAGGGATTAGTCAATGGAACAGAAGTAAGAACTTCTGCTTATCAAAGCAGTCAAGATAATAAAAAGCCAGTCACATAGTAGGAGATAAAAATTATAACACTGGCAAGCGAAATGGGCTCCAATCTATTATTCTACAAATCTGTACAGGCAAGTGTTAACTTAGCAGACCAGTGTGGCTCAAACTCTGCACAGTCCCAAGAAGGGCTTGTTTTCAGGATTAGCCAAACTCTGAGCCTTTGGAAAATTCTACCTGATAAGACTATTTTTGTAGACCTGACACCCGGGCCATGTGGTACAAGTTTGATCAGGTAGTTTGTGCAAAGAGTGTGGCTTACGGTGATGCCTGTTTTTCTCTGAGGGCTGGAGTCTGAGGAGTTAAGGTCAGTCATGCAAGTGCTGCATGCCTACATAGTTCCACACATTATTTCTGGGAGAATGAAAAGTCTATTTAATAAGTCTATTATAGCCCCATGTAACTCCACTTCGAGAAGACAGCTGGAAACTTGCACCTGGTTTTTCCTCAACTTCACCCCGGTGCTTTTACCTTTGCTGATATTAGTCTGGATCCATTTTCTGTACGGGTATAACTGTTTTTCTGTGGCCTGGGAGTCCTTCTAGTGAAACACGCAGCCTAAGCACGGTCTTGGGGACTTCCAATGCAAATCAAAAAGGGAATGACAGATAACCCAATAGTAAAAGAGGCCAGAGACTTGAACAGACTTTCATAAAAGAGAAAATCCAAACTACCATGAAGCCTTTCAAAACAGGATCCACATTTGAAAGCTTTGAAAAGATGCAAAATAAAACGATAATGAGATGAGAGAAATATCCATCAACAGGAGCAGAAAGTGTAAATGAAATGTTGCATTCGTACAATAGGATATGCAGTAATGAACGTGAACGAAGCACTGCTACACACAGTAACACCTAGGAGTCCCAAAAGCCTAATCCGCAGGAAGACCAGACATGAGAATGCTTGGTTTAATTAATACAAGCTTCAAAAACAAATCTGTAATATAAGAAGTCGAGATAGTTAGAAAGAGAAGGGTCTGGAGAGAAAGCTGGGAGTAAATGTGACAAGGCTTGGGGTTTGCTTTTTGAGTGTCAGCAGCATGGTGTTTATTGATCTGGATGATGGTTACACAGCTGCATTCATTTGTGATAACTCATGGATTTGTGCCCTTGTGGTGTGAACCTTTCACTGTTTGTGTTATACGTCAACCAAGAAGTTAAGAAAAACTTTAAAAAATAAAGGCCTTAATTAGAATTATGGGAAAAAATCAGTTAAGTGATTCTTAGGGGATGACTGATTATAATGAGAATGTAGCTAATTAATTGGTGGGGCGATACAGGAAATATTAGAGATAAAGAACGCTTAATGCTTGTTATAAGAAAATGGTAACCAAAAGAATTTCCAGGAACTTAAACATGACAACCTTCTTATACAGTCTTCCTATGAATAAAGTGTGGTCACTAATAACTAAGGAAATAACATTATTCTTTTTACAGATTTTATTTTTAAGTAACCTCCACATCCAACGTGGAGCTCAAACTCATAACCCCAAGATCAAGAGTCACATGCTCTATGGACTGAGCCAGCCAGGCACCCCAGGAAATCACATTATTATCTTACAGATTATTGAATATTTGTTCATGTATTAAGAAGCTTTATCGACATATGTGAAGGCATAACAAATGCACATTGTTTTCCTCTTCTACATTTGTTGTTATAACTTTCTCCATTAGGACTTTGTGTTTGCATTCTGCTCTGATAAGGTTTGTTTTATATTTGGTTTAGTTTTTCTCACACGTTTACTCCTCCACTATCTTTCTCATAGTATTTATCTTCTCCCACTTTCAAATATTTATTTAAGATCTCTATTGTTTAAACACATGCTTCTGGTGCTGGGCTGCCCTACTGAGAACATAGAGAACACTGAGAGTTGGAAACCTCTTTATCTTCTCCCTCAAAAGTGTAGGATGCCTTCATTTCTTCAACCTTTCTTTCCACCCTTCCCTCCTTTTTTTAACTGTAGTCCCTGTCCCTACTGATTCTAAGACCTGTACCCATATTCTTTCTCTTCCTCCTTTCTTTCTCTTCTAGGATCTCATTCTATTTATTTTATCATCTCCGTTTTGCATCTTCAACCATTTTTTTGTATACAATGTCATTTTCTTCCATCAAATGATATGCTTAGGTCTTCACAGAACTGACTACATAACTTACGGAGTACAGTGCAAAAGAAAATGCAGGGCCCTTGCTCTAAAATTAGTAAGTTTTTCAAGTACTAAGTGATAGTAAAGCATTAAACCAAGGATGAGCCCCCTTTAATGTGGGACCCTGTGTCACTTCACAGATCCCACCTCCATGATACCATCGCTGGGTCTTCATTGACTTAAATGAAAGTCTACTCAATTGCATTGCCCTCTGTAACTGCTCTCCTGCTTTAGTCCTTGTCATTTCCAGGATGGTAATACAGGATACCCTCTCCTGAAAAGAGATCACATCTTCTTGATAATGCAGTAAGAAAGAGAACGATGGCAAAACTCAGAAAGTAATTATCTTGTGAAAATAAAGTAGCTACTCAGTTTTTAATAGGAATGTGTTATAACAAAATGTGATCACTCGGTGAGTAGTTACAACTAAGTCATCCTGAAACGAATGTATTTATATGGGTCAACCATCTCATCTATACCATCCAGAGACCTATTTAAGAATCACCTATTTAAAAAAATAAATGCCAATTTTCCTAATGTCATGCTGACTTTCAGCCTGTATTTACTTATAAAACTACCCTTCCCTTATGCTCCACTCCTGAACCTCCCAGATAGATAATGCAGGACTGCCTTGGAAAGGACTAAGGTGGGAAATTTCCTAGAATGTCTGGTATGGGATGAACGAGGGGAAGATAATAGAATGTGGACATCAAGGTGATAGCAGGAGGTAAGTCAGATGGTGCAGGGTCTTGCAAGCCCTCGTTAGAATGTAAGTCTTACACAGAGTGGAATGAAGAGCTTTGCGTGGTTGTAGCTGGGAGGGACAAGGTTTTACTAAAAATGTCTTAAAAAGGGTCACTCTGGGTGTTTCGTTAGAATGGACTGGAGGAAACTCAGGTGAGAGCAGAGAGATCAGTTAAGAGGACATGGCAATAATCTTCAGGAGACACAGTGATGGCTTCCCGAGTGGAAGCAGCACAGGTGTAAAAATAAATTATTGTCCTAGCTAATGCAATAAGACAATACAAAAAAACCCCTAAAAGGTATGCATATTGGGAAGGAAGAAATAAACTCTCTTTCTTTGTAGATGACATAATCATTCATGTATCAAATATGAAAGAATAAAAAACCCCTAGAAGTAATATACAATTATAGCAAGGTTGCAGGATACAACGTTAATACACAAAAGCCAATCAATTCCTTATATGCCAGCAATTAACTACTGGGATTTGAAATTAAAGGCATAATATTACTTAAATAGCACCCAAAAATAAAATACTTAGATAAAAATGTCACAAAATCAGTACAAGATCTAAACTAGAAAGGCTACAGAACTCTGATTAATGAAATCAAAGAACTAAATAAATGGAGAGATATTGCAAGTTCATGGATAGGAGGAATCAATGTTGTCAAAATGTCAGTTCTTCTCAACTTGATCCCCAGCTTTCATGCAATCCCAATCAAAATCACAGCAAGATATTTTGTAGATATTGAAAAACTGATTTTAAAGTTATATGGAGACACGAAGAGCTAGAATAGCTAACACAATATTAAAGGAGAAGAACAAAGTTGGAGGGCCAATATTACCTAACCTCAAGACTCACTCTACTTACTGGTAAAGCTATAATAATCAAGACAGTGTGGTATTGGTGAAAGAATAGATAAATAGATCAATGGAACAAAACAAAGAGCCCAGAAACAGACTTCTGTAAATTAGTCAACTGATCTTTGACAAGGGAGCAAAGAGTTATTTCAGATTTTTATTTTTTATTTTTTTATTCTTATGTTAATCCCCATACATTACATCATTAGTTTTAGATGAAGTATTCCATGATTCATTGTTTGTGCATAACACCCAGTGCTCCATGCAGAATGTGCCCTCCTCAATACCCACCACCAGGCTAACCCATCCTCCCACCCCCCTCCCCTCTAGAACCCTGTTTGTTTTTCAGAGTCCATTGTCTCTCATGGTTCGTCTACCCCTCTGATTTCCCCTGCTTCATTCTTCCCCTCCCGCTACCTTCTTCTTCTTCTTTTTTTTTCCTTAACATATATTGCATTATTTGTTTCAGAGGTACAGATCTGAGATTCAACAGTCTTGCACAATTCACAGCGCTTAGCAGAGCACATATCCTCCCCAGTGTCTATCACCCAGTCACCCCATCCCTCCCACCCCACCCCCCACTCCAGCAACCCTCAGTTTGTTTCCTGCGATTAAGAATTCCTCATATCAGTGAGATCATATGATACATGTCTTTCTCTGTTTGACTTATTTCACTCAACATAATACCCTCCAGTTCCATCCACGTCGTTGGAAATGGCAAGATCTCATTCCTTTTGATGGCTGCATAATATTCCATTGTATATATATACCACAACTTCTTTATCCAGTCATCTGTCGATGGACATCTTGGCTCTTTCCACAGTTTGGCTATTGTGGACATTGCTGCTATAAACATCGGGGTGCATGTACCCATTTGGATCCCTACTTTTGTATCTTTGGGGTAAATACCCAGTAGTGCAATTGCTGGATCATATGGTAGCTCTATTTTCAACTTTTTGAGGAACCTCCATACAGTTTTCCAGAGTGGCTGCACCAGCTTGCATTCCCACCAACAGTGTAGGAGGGTTCCCCTTTCTGCGCATCCCCGCCAACATCTGTCGTTTCCTGACTTGTTAATTTTAGCCATTCTGACGGGTGTGAGCTGGTATCTCATTGAGGTTTTGATTTGGATTTCCCTGATGCCGAGCGATATTGAACACTTTTTCATGTGTCTGTTGGCCATTTGGATGTCTTCTTTGGAAAAAATGTCTGTTCATGTCTTCTGCCCATTTCTTGATTGGATTCTTTGTTCTTTAGGTGTTGAGTTTGATGAGTTCTTTATAGATTTTGGATACTAGCCCTTTATCTGATATGTCATTTGCAAATATCTTCTCCCATTCTGTCGGTTGTCTTTTGGTTTTGTTGACTGTTTCCTTTGCTTTGCAAAAGCTTTTTACCTTGATGAAGTCCCAATAGTTCATTTTTGCCCTTGCTTCCCTTGCCTTTGGCGATGTTTCTAGGAAGAAGTTGCTTCGGCTGAGGTCAAAGAGGTTGCTGCCTGTGTTCTCCTTTAGGATTTTGATGGACTTCTGTCTCACATTGAGGTCTTTCAACCATTTTGAGTCTATTTTTGTGTGTGGTGTAAAGAAATGGTCCAGTTTCATTCTTCTGCATGTGGCTGTCCAATTTTCCCAACATCATTTGTTGAAGAGACTGTCTTTGTTCCATTGGACATTCTTTCCTGCTTTGTCAAAGATGAGTTGACCATAGAGTTGAGGGTCCATTTCTGGGCTCTCTATTCTGTTCCATTGATCTATGTGTCTGTTTTTTGTGCCAGTACCATGCTGTCTTGATGATGACAGCTTTGTAATAGAGCTGGAAGTCTGGAATTGTGATGCCGCCAGCTTTGCTTTTCTTTTTCAACATTCCTCTGGCTATGCGGGGTCTTTTCTGGTTCCATACAAATTTTAGGATTCTTTGTTCCATTTCTTTGAAAAAAGTGGATGGTATTTTGATGGGGATTGCATTGAATGTGTAGATTGCTCTAGGTAGCATTGACATCTTCACAATATTTGTTCTTCCAATCCATGAGCATGGAACGTTTTTCCATTTCTTTGTGTCTTCCTCAATTTCTTTCATGAATATTTTATAGTTTTCTGAGTACAGATCCTTTGTCTCTTTGGTTAGATTTATTCCTAGGTATCTTATGGTTTGGGTGCAATTGTAAATGGTATCGACTCCTTAATTTCTCTTTCTTCTGTCTTGTTGTTGGTGTATAGGAATGCCACTGACTTCTGTGCATTGATTTTATATCCTGCCACTTGACTGAATTCCTGTATGAGTTCTAGCAGTTTTGGGGTGGAGTCTTTGGGGTTTTCCACATAAAGTATCATATCATCAGCAAAGAGTGAGAGTTTGACTTCTTCTTTGCCGATTTGGATGCCTTTGATTTCTTTTTGTTGTCTGATTGCTGTGGCTAGGACTTCCAATACTATGTTGAATAGCAGTGGTGATAGTGGACATCCCTGCCGCGTTCCTGACCTTAGGGGGAAAGCTCTCAGTTTTTCCCCATTGAGAATGATATTCGCTGTGGGTTTTTCATAGATGGCTTTTATGATATTGAGGTATGTACCCTCTATCCCTATACTCTGAAGAGTTTTACTCAAGAAAAGATGCTGTACTTTGTCAAAAGCTTTTTCTGCATCTATTGAGAGGATCATATGATTCTTGTTCTTTCTTTTGTTAATGTATTGTATCATGTTGATTGATTTGCGGATGTTGAACCAACCTTGCAGCCCAGGGATAAATCCCACTTGGTCGTGGTGAATAATCCTTTTAATGGACTGTTGGATCCTATTGGCTAGTATTTTGGTGAGAATTTTTGCATCCATGTTCATCAGGGATATTGGTCTGTAATTCTCCTTTTTGATGGGATCTTTTTCTGGTTTGGGGATCAAGGTAATGCTGGCCTCATAAAATGAGTTTGGAAGTTTTCCTTCCATTTCTATTTTTTGGAACAGTTTCAGAAGAATAAGTATTAATTCTTCTTTAAATGTTTGGTAGAATTCCCCTGGGAAGCCATCTGGCCCTGGGCTTTTGTTTTTTGGGAGATTTTCGATGACTGCTTCAATTTCCTTAGTGGTTAAAAGTCTGTTCAGGTTTTCTATTTCTTCCTGGTTCAGTTTTGGTAGTTGATACATCTCTAGGAATGCATCCATTTCTTCCAGGTTATCTAATTTGCTGGCATAGAGTTGCTCATAATATGTTCTTATAATTGTTTGTATTTCTCTGGTGTTGGTTGTGATCTCTCCTCTTTCATTCATGATTTTGTTGATTTGGGTCATTTCTCTTCTCTTTTTGATAAGTCTGGCCAGGGGTTTATCAATCTTGTTAATTCTTTCAAAGAACCAGCTCCTAGTTTCATTGATCTGTTCTACTGTTCTTTTAGTTTCCATTTCATTGATTTCTGCTCTGATCTTTATTATTTCTCTTCTCCTGCTGGGTTTAGGCTTTATTTGCTGTTCTTTCTCCAGCTCCTTTAGGTGTAGGGTTAGGTTGTGTACTTGAGACCTTTCTTGTTTCTTGAGAAAGGCTTGTATTGCTATATACTTTCCTCTTAGGACTGCCTTTGCTGCATCCCAAAGATTTTGAATAGTTGTGTTTTCATTTTCATTGGTTTCCATGTATTTTTTTAATTCTTTTTTAATTTCCTGGTTGACTGACCCATTCATTCTTCAGTAGGATGCTCTTTAGCCTCCATGTATTTGAGTTCTTTCCAACTTTCCTCTTGTGATTGAGTTCTAGTTTCAAAGCATTGTGGTCTGAAAATAGGCAGGGAATGATCCCAATCTTTTGGTACCGGTTGAGACCTGATTTATGACCTAGGATGTGATCTAGTCTGGAGAATGTTTCATGGGCACTAGAGAAGAATGTGTATTCCGTTGCTTTGGGGTGGAATGTTCTGAATATGTCTGTGAAGTCCATTTGGTCCAGTGTGTCATTTAAAGTCTTTATTTCCTGGTTGATCTTTTGCTTAGACGATCTGTCCATTTCAGTGAGGGGGGTGTTAAAGTCCCCCACTATTATTGTATTGTTGTCGATGTGTTTCTTTGCTTTTGTTATTAATTGCCTTATATAATTGGCTGCTCCCATGTTAGGGGCATAGATATTTACAATTGTTAGATCTTCTTGTTGGATAGATCCTTTAAGTAGGATATAATGTTCTTCCTCATCTCTTATTACAGTCTTTGGTTTAAAATCTACTTTGTCTGATATAAGGATTGCCACCCCAGCTTTCTTTTGCTGTCCATTAGCATGGTAAATGGTTTTCCACCCCCTCACTTTCAATCTGGGGGTGTCTTTGGGTCTAAAATGAGTCTCTTGCAGACAGCATATCGATGGGTCTTGTTTTTTAATCCAGTCTGATAGCCTCTGTCTTTTGATTGGGGCATTTAGCCCACTTACATTCAGGGTAACTATTGAAAGATAGGAGTTTAGTGCCATTGTGTTGCCTGTAAGGTGACTGTTACCGTATATTGTCTGTGTTCCTTTCTGGTCTATGTTGCTTTTAGGCTCTCTCTTTGCTTAGAGGACCCCTTTCAAGATTTCCTGTAGGGCTGGTTTTGTGTTTGCAAATTCCTTTAGTATTTGTTTGTCCTGGAAGCTTTTTATCTCTCCTTCAATTTTCAATGACAGCCTAGCTGGATAGAGTATTCTTGGCTGCATATTTTTCTCATTTAGTGCTCTGAAGATATCCTGCCAGTCCTTTCTGGCCTGCCAGGTCTCTGTGGATAGGTCTGTTGCCAATCTAATGTTTCTACCCTTGTAGGTTACATATCTCTTCTCCCGAGCTGCTTTCAGGATTTTCTCTTTGTCTCTGAGACTCGTAAGTTTTACTATTAGATGTCGGGGTGTTGACTTATTTTTATTGATTTTGAGAGGGGTTCTCTGTGCTTCCTGGATTTTGATGCCTGTTTCCTTCCCCAAATTAGGGAAGTTCTCTGCTATAATTTGCTCCATTATACCTTCTGCCCCCTCTCTCTTTCTTCTTCTTCTGGGATCCCAATTATTCTAATGTTGTTTCGTCTTATGGTATCGCTTATCTCTCGAATTCTGCCCTCGTGATCCAGTAGTTGTTTATCTCTCTTTTTCTCAGCTTCTTTATTTTCCATCATTTCATCTTCTATATTACTGATTCTCTCTTCTGCCTCATTTATTCTAGCAGTTAGCACCCCCATTTTTGATTGCACCTCATTAATAGCCTTTTTGATTTCTACTTGGTTGGATTTTAGCTCTTTTACTTCTCCAGAAAGGGCTTCTCTAATAACTTCCATATTTTTTTCAAGCCCAGCTAGTATCTTTAAAGTGATGATTCTGAACTCTAGATCTGACATCGTACTAATGTCCATATTGAGTAGGTCCCTGGCAGTCGGTACTACCTCTTGTTCTTTTTGTTGAGGTGATTTTTTCCGTCTTGTCATTTTGTGCAGAGGAGAACAGATTAGTGAGAGAACAAAATGCTAGCAGAGTAACCACGTCCCCAGAAAATATACTCTAAACAAATCAGAAAAGACCTGAAGCAGTGGGAAAAGAAAGGGAAAGAGAGAAAAAAGAGAAAGAAAAAAATGAAAAAGATAAAGATAAAAACAAAAACAAACAAAACAAAACAGCAACAACAACAAAAGAAACAGAATGTGATCAAATATGATCAGGCTGGTATATAGATCAGTGCCACACACTAGATTTGGGGTGTATTTTGGTCTTTTAGAAGAAAGTGCCTCCCAAAATTTTAAGAAAGAAAAACTTATATATGTACAAAAATAAGGGTTGATATGATGAAGGGATGGAATATGACTGTAAAGATGGAAATTATAAAAGATTTTATAAAAGGAATTGATAAGAAGTTGTTTGAAAAAAGAAAGGATTTAAAAAAAGAAAAAAGAAAAAAAAGGGGAGAGGATGTGATCAGGCAGGGGAATAGAAAACACCATATACTAGAGATTTAGGGTATATTTTAATCTGTTAGAAGAAACTATCTCAAAATTTTAAAGAGAGAACAACTTACATATATAAGCCAAAAATACAGGTAACTACTATGAAGGGATAGAATATGACTCTAAAAATGAAAAATAAAAATGTTTTTTTTTTAAAAAAGGGATTGATAAGATGTTCGTTGAAAAAAGGGAAAAAGAAAAAAAGACAGTTAAAAAAAAATTAACTTTGAAAGACTAAAGAATCATGGTGAAAAAGCCATGAATTCTATGTGCAGTATTCCCCTAGCGCTGGAGTTCTGCCGTTCTCATTGATCGGTAAAGTTGGTCTTGGCTGGCTGTTCTCGCTGATCTTCTGGGGAGGGGCCTGTTGCCATGGTTTCCAAATGTTTCTGCCAGAGGCGGAATTGCCCCGCCCTTGCCCCCTCCCGGCTAAGTAATCTGCTCGGTTTGCTCTCCAGGGCTTTTGTTCCCTGCGAGCTTTCCGTACAGCTTTGGAGGCGGAGAGTGAAAATGGCGGCCTCCCAATCTCCGCCCCGGAGGAGCCGAGAACTCGGGGCCCCGCTCCTCAGTGAGCCCCCAGAGAAAAGCCGTCAGTCACTCCCGTCTCCCCGGTTTCTGGCCGCACTCCGTGCTCACCCGGCCTGTGACCGCGCGTTTCTATCTCTGGACCCGACCCCGGTTGGAGTCTCCAAACCCAGCAGATCCCCGCGGTGCACTCCCGCGCGGCTCCTCCCGGGGGAGGAAGGTGAGTCTCCCCGGATCTGCCGCTTGTTGGGTCCCTGCTGGAGGAGCAGGGGCCCGACTGTGCCGCGGATCACAGTTTATGGCAACCCCGAGCTGAGAGCCCGCGCCTGGGCTCCGCGTCTGCAGCCGGCTTCCCTGGTCCGTTACCTGGGAGCTCTGCCACATTCAGGCACCCCCGGTCTTTCTGTGACCCCAAGGGTCCTGAGACCACACTGTCCCGGAGGGTTCTACCCCCGCTTAGCCACCAGAGTGACGTCCCTCAGCAGAGCAGACTTTTAAAAGTTCCGATTTTGTGCTCCGTGGTTCTATCACTTGCCAGAAGCGGCCGAGGGAGGCCCCTCCCCCGCCGTCTGTCCTCCCGAATATCGCCGCGGATTCACTTCTCCGCACGTCCTACCTTCCAGAAAATGGTCGCTTTTCTGATGAGAGAGTTGTTGCTCTTCTTTTCTTCGATCTCCTGTTGAGTTTGTAGGTGTTCAGAATGGTTTGATCCCTATCCAGCTGAATTCCTGAGACCAGACGAAATCCAGGTCTCCTACTCCTCTGCCATCTTGCTCCGCACCCCCCAAGAGTTATTTCAACAAATGGTGTAGGCATAAACATATACACACACAAATAAATCTAGACACAAACATTATAAATCTAGACACAAAAATCAAAGTAGGTCCTACCTGAATATGAAATGGAAAACTATAAAACTCCTAAAAAATAACATAGAGGAAGTACAGATGACCTTGAGTATATAGATGACCTTGGGTATGTAGATGACTCTTTAGATACAAAGGTATGATCCATAAAAGAAATAATGGAGCTCAACTCCAATAAAATTAAATTCTGCTCTGTGAAAGACCATGTCAAGAAAATGAGAAGACAAGAACAGACTCGGAGAAAATTCTTGTAAAAGACACACCCTACAAAGGACTGTTATCCAAAATATACAAAGAACTCTTCAAACTCAACAATAAGAGAACAACCTGTTTTTAAAAACAGGCCAAAGATCTGAACAGACACCTCACCAAAGATGATATACAGGTGGCAAATAAGCATATGAAAAGATGCTCCACATCAAATGTCATCAGGGAAATGCAATTTAAAACAACAATGAGATACCACTACACACCTATGAGAATAACCAAAATCTGGAACACTGTCAATATCAAATACTAGTGAGAAGGTGGAGAAGCAGGAATTCTCCTTCACTGCTAGTGGACACATGAAATGGCACAGATACTTTGGAAGAGATTTTGGCAGTTTCTCACAAAACTGAACATATGCTTACCATACAACCCAGCAATTTCACTCCTTGGTATTTACTTAAAAACAAAAACAAACAAAAAACCCAACAATAACAAAAAACATACCCACATAAAACCTTCACACAAAAGTTTGCAGCAACTTGTGAGTCTTCCTTGTACATCCATTTTACTCAAATAGTAAATTATCTAAATTCTTATCATACTGTGCATATGTATGGACTAGAACGCAAAAGTCATACGAGTGTTGAAGGTCAACTGAGAACTTCCAACTTCTCAGTTGAGGAATCCCATCAGAGGGTGGCAGGATTAGGAAACCATTCTCCCACAAGTCTAAAGTTGGAAAGCACTGGTGAGAATTATGTATTTATTTGGTGGGAGAGGGAACAGTGGTATGCTGGAGGATATTTCACATCTGTCTCTCCAGGGAAGAAAAAACCCTGTAGGGTTTGCTGATCTTCCTGGTGAAAATAATTCCTGGTAGAACTGATTTCAAGCTACCACTGTGGAGTGACCCCACGCAGAATTGGTAAAGGGAGCACTCCCTTGGTTCTCCTCCAGACAGTAGGAACAGGTCCCAGCATACCACACCAGTGGATGGGAATTGGGAAGAGGCTGAAAGTGAAGGAGAATCATGGAGTGTCCTCTCCGCTAAATTTTATCCTGCCAGCAATGGAGCCAGAGACACACACAGAGAGAGAGAGTTTTTAGAACATATGGATTGGGTTTCATGTTATAATATAGAAATTTCACTTCTCGAGCAAGATGAAGGAAAGTCTGTCTCTGAGACCAAACTGAGCTAAAGTGAATTGGTAAGGATGTAATAATCCGGACAAGAGAGAGAAAGGACTGGATGGAGCAAAGGAAGGACAGCAAAGTGGGAGAGGGATGACAATAAGAGCTCCTCCCATCCCCGATTAATGAATTCATCCAACAGTTCCTTCCTGAGCACTCACACTAAGTAAAAGAAACAAGGAAATCATAGAAGGGGTTGGAAAGGGATATGTGCAATGGGGAAAAATACAGTGGGGGTGGGTGGTATGAGACTAGTGCTGTAATTTTTAATGATGTTCTGGTTAAAGTTCCATTGAGGCAGTGGCATCACACTCAAGACTTGAAGGAAATGTCTGAACGACAATTTTATCTTAAGGGTAAATTAGATCTGGTAGCGGAGAACACATTGAACATTCAAAACGGTCCAATGCACAAACTCAGAGTTCCCATTCTCACCTCTTAGGTAGGGGCTGCAGCTGATAGTAGAGACTACAAGGTCATGTCTGTGGGTGTGGAGGGAATGGGAAGGAGTGTTTGCTCTGCCTGACACTCAGCAAAACGCTCTGGTAGAGGGCAGGAAAAGCAAGGATCAGCGCAAGCACCCCAAGATAAGGGGCTTAGTTGGGTGAGAGTGACACAGGGACAAAGCTGAAGGACAAATATTACCTTTTACACTTTGGCTAACCTTGTCACTGTGAGCAAGGTTTTCAGGAAAGCAGTAGTTCCAGGCTATACTCAAAAACCATGCAGGGTCCAGTTAACAGGTTTCTCATGAGCCTTTTCTATCTTTCCTCTGTCTGTCAATGGTCATATTCAGTTTCTCGTGTGATCAGAAATGCAAATGTTGTTTTGGAGATTGATTATAGTGTATGCTCCTCTTTACTTGTGTTTAGGGATTCTTAGATCAGATAGTTTAGATCTTTTGGGACTTTGTAACTTCAGATCAGAGGTCTGCTATCTCAGAAGTATCTCCATGCTCCCCCCGACAATGGTTCTTCCCCTTAACAATGGGTGAGTATAGAGGATATCTCATTTAAGAGTGAGATCTCAGGGTGCCTGCAAGGCTCAGTCCATCAAGCGTCCAACTCTTGATTTTGCCTCAGGTCATGATCTCAGGGTCCACGCTCAGTGTGGAGTCTGCTTGAGATTCTCTCTCCCCTCTCCCTTTACCCATCCCCCTGCACATGTTCTCTAAATAAATAAATAAAATCTTTTAAAAAAGAAGAGCGAGATTTCAACAGACGTATAAGGGACATCTCTGGCCATTTCATGAAGTAAGTATATTTAATTAGCTTTTGTGTAGATATTTCTTTCTACAGACATTAAAAATGTGGAATAGGTAATTATTTACAATTCTATACCAAAAATGCCTGACTTTGCTGTCTCTCATTGTGATTTGGGAACAGAACACATTATAAAAGTCATATTGATTTTATGAGTTAGTGAAATGAATGAAGAATGCATAATTTGCAAGAAATCTCAAGTCAGTCTGAAAGAGGCAGCCAAATGCAGTAAAAGAAACAGTGGCCCTTTCCTGAGTCAGAAAAACTGGTTTTAACCTTTTACAAGTAACCAGTCTTTTCCTGTGCTGTGATGAATTATCTGCAGTCAGGATTGTAGAAACTATGACATTTATTTAGTGCTGTATTTCATCCCCAAGTTCTCCACGTTCTATTCTCTGTACGACATTCTAATCAGAGACTAGAAGCCAGGGGCTCACAGATGTATTCACTGAAGTCGTAATTACTGTTTGTATCTTATAATCCTAGAATAATCCCAAAGCTTGTAGGGCCACATGAGTTTACTTGAAACATTGCCACTCCCTAAGCAATCCAACAGAAGGAGCACCCTAAACAGTATTACATTTATTTTACACTGATGATGTTCTCTATATCAGAATGATAAAATTCATATGATAGAATCAGTTATATTTGCCTACCTGACTGTCTCTCACAAGCCTGTGAGCTCTTCAGAATAGAGAGGGTCTCATCTAAGATGTTCAGAACTTGTCTGAGGTTGAGAGAAAGGCATAGAAAGGAAAAGAGAAATCAAAGAGAGACACGTGATGCCATTCTGCTTCAAAAGCTTCTTCATCTCCAATACTTTTGTGTCCAGACCCTCCTTATGCCCCCCTACCCCCAGATCCCCAGTGTACCACTCCCTCTATCCTGTTACCTCCCATGTGATTGGAGCTGTCATTGGTTACCGCCACGTTGAAGACTGGAGATGGAGCAGAGTAGCTGGAGTCTAGAACAGTCACATGACATGTCTATGAGGATTGGGGTAGTGGATACAAAGCCATGAGTTACAGAGCAGACCCAGGCAAAGATTCCCAGGTCATGGGGTGGATGCAAAAGCCTCTAGGATACCCTAGAGGCTACACAGAGGATTCAAACAGAAAGTGTCTGCTAGGGTCAAACTTTCCTTTCTACTCTGAGGAAAAAGCAAATTTTCCACACATTTTCTTTCTTTCACTCATGAAATTTGAATTCTGTCAGATCACTCATAGAATTGCTACTGTTTAGAGTTTATATCTATCTGTCTGTCTGTCTTCCTACCTTCCTACCTACCTATCCCTGGCTTAAGATTGATGTTAAATGATTGTTTCCTTCTCTATACACCTACCCCAATTTCCAATACTTACCTCTCCCTAGATTTAATTCTTTTTTAATGTGTGGGGGTATGCTTAATATTATAAGGAATAAGCAACATATAAGAATATGTGCATAAAACGAATGAATAAACTTTATCATCCAAAGTGAAAATTTTCTTATAGAACAAGTTTGGAAGTATTCCTTCCATTTCTTTTTTTAAAAAACAGCTTCAGTAGAATAGGTATTACATCTGGCCAGAGGTTTATTGATCTTATTGATCTTATTAATTCTTTCAAAGAACCAGCTTCTAGATTCATTCTGAGGCCAGCATTACCTTGATCACAAAACAAAGACCCCATCAAAAAGGAGAATTATAGACCAATATCCCTGATGAACATGGATGCCAAAATACTCACCAAGATACTAGCCAATAGGATCCAACAGCACATTAAAAGGATTATTCACCATGACAAGGTGGGATTTATTCCTGAGATGCGAGGGTGGTCAATCAACGTGATAGAGCACATCAATAAAAGAAAAGGCAAGAACCATATGATCCTCTCAAAAGATGCAGAAAAAGCATTTGACAGAATACAGCATCCTTTCTTGATTAAAACTCTTCAAAGTATAGGGATGGAGGGAATATGCCTCAATATCATAAAAGCCATCTATAAAAAGCCCACAGTGAATATCATACTCAATGGGGAAAAACTGAGAGCTTTTCCCTTAAGGTCAGGAACATGACAGGAATACCCACTCTCACCACTATTGTTCAACATAGTACTAGAAGTTCTAGCCTCAGCAATCAGACAACAAAAAGAAATAAAAGGCATTCAAATTGGCAAAGAAGTTAAACTCTCCCTCTTCACAGATGACATGATACTTTATGTGGAAAACCCAAAGACTACACCCCCAAATTACTAGAACTCATACAGCAATTCAGCACTGTGGCAGGATACAAAAACAATGCACAGAAATCAGTTGAATTTCTATACACCAACAATGTGACTGAAGAAAGAGAAATTAAGGAATCAATCCCATTTTATAATTGCACCAAAAACCATAAGATACCTAGGAATAAACCTAACCAGGGTAAAGGATCTGTCCTCTAGAAACTACAGAACACTTATGAAAGAAATTGAGGAAGACACAAAGAGATGGAAAAACATTCTATGGTCAGGGATTGGAAGAATAAACATTGTTAAAATGTCCATGCTGCCCAGAGAAATCTACACATTCAATGCCATCCCTATCAAAATACCATCGGCATTTTTCACAGAGCTGGAACAAACAATCCTAAAATTTGTATGGAACCAGAAAAGACCCCAAATCGCTAGGAGAATGTTGAAAAGGAAAACCAAAGCTGGGGGCATTACAATGTCTGACTTCAAGCTCTATTACAAAGCTGTGATCACCAAGACAGCATGGTACTGGCACAAAAACAGACATACAGATCAATGGAACAGAATAGAGAACCCAGAAATGGTCCTTCAACTCTATGGTCAACTATTTTTTCAACAAAGCAGGAAAGAATATTCAATGGAAAAAAGACAGTTTCTTCAATAAATGGTGCTTGGAAAATTGGACAGCCACATGCGGAAGAATGAAACTGGACCATTTCCTAACACCACCCACAAAGAGAGACTCAAAATTGATGAAAGACCTAAATGTGAGACAGGAATCCATCAAAATCCTAGAGGAGAACACAGGCAGCAACCTCTTCGACCTCAGCCACAGCTTCTTTCAAGACATATCTCTAAAGGTAAGGGAAACAAAAGCAAAAATGGACTATTGGGACTTCATCAAGATAAAAAGCTTTTGCACAGCAAAGGAAACAGTCAACAAAACTAAAAGGCAAACTCTGGAATGGGAGAAGATATTTGCAAAAGACGTATCAGATAAAGGGCTGGTATCCAAGATCTATAAGGAACTTACCAAAATCAACACCCAAAAAAACAAATAATCCAGTCAAGAAATGGGCAGAAGTCATGAACAGACACTTCTCCAAAGAAGACATACAAATGGCCAACAGACACATGAAAAAATGCTCCACATCACTTGCCATCAGGGAAATACAAATCAAAACCACAATGAGATACCACCTTACATGAGTTAGAATGGCTAAAATTAACAAGACAAGAAACAACAAATGTTGGCAACAATGTGGAGAAAGAGGAACCATCTTTACACTGTTGGTGGGAATGATAGTTCATTCCTTTTTATTGTTTAGTATCCCTCTGCGTGGGTATACCAGTTTGTTACTACATTCACCTGTGAAAGACATTTGGATTGTTTCAAGTTTTTTACAATTACAGATAAAGCTGTAATGAGCATTTTTATACATGCTTTTGTGTGGAAATGTGTTTTCATTTATCTTGAGCGTATACCTAAGAACAGAATGGTCAGGTTATATAGAAGGGGCATATTGAACTATTTAAGAAACTGTAATACTGGTCTCCAAAATGGTTTATACTCCCATAAACAGTATATGGCAGTACCAAAATTTGGTATGGTAAGTCTTTTTAATTTTAGCCATTGTAATATGTAAGTAGTAGTGTCTCATTGTGGTTTCAATTTATATTTTCCTAGTGGCAAGTGATTTTGAACTTCTGTTCATGTGCTTATTTGCCATACATATATCTTCTTGTTGAAATACCTATTCAAATCTTTTGCCTACTTTTAAAAATTGGATTGTTTGTTTTCCTTTTATTGCATTTTAAGTGTGCTAGATCCAAGTCCTTAATCAAACATAATATGCAAATATTTTTTTTCCCAGCCTATGACTTGTCTCTTTTTAAGTGTCTTTTGAGGAGCAGTTTTAAGTTTTAATGAAATCAATTTATCAATTTCTCCTCTTATGTATCATTCTTTTGGTATTTGTATTTAAAAAAATTTTTGCCTAATCCAAAATCACATTTTTAACAATACTTTCTTTTAAAATTTTTATAGTTTAGGTTCTACATTCAAATCCATGATCCATTTTGAGCTAATATTTGTGTACCATGTGATCTATTGATTAAAATTCACTGTTTCATATATGAATAACTTTATTTTGGCAACATTTGTTGAAACAACTATCTTTTTTCTCTGAAATGTCTTTGCAACCTTGGAAAAATCAATTCCTCATAAAGATGTGGAATTATTTCTGAACTCCATCCTGTTCTATTGATCAATTTGTGTATCATATCAATTCCATTATCTAACTTTAAAATATATTTTGAAATCAAGTCATGTGAGTCTTGAACTTGTTCTTTTTCAAAATCGTTTGTCTCTCCTAGTTCATTTGCTTTTCCATATAAATTTTAGAGTTAGCTTGTCAATAGCTACAATAAGATCCACCAAAGAGTTTGTTTGAAACTGTGTTGAATCTATAAAGATAACTACACCCAATACAGTGAACACAAAATATTTCTTCTTGAATATGATTTATTTCTCCATTGATTAGGTATTTGTCATTCTTTTTTTAATAGTTTCTGGCATATAGATCTTGCACCCATTCTTTTTAAACTTATAGTTAAGTATTTCCTGTTTTCTAGTATTATTGTAAATGTATTTTTAAAATATTTCCATTTGTTTTTGCTAACGTATAAAAATACATTTGATATTTTTGCATCCTATGACCTTATTAAACTCACATATTATTCCTAATAGCTTTTTGGGGTAGGTTCTTTGGGATTTTTAACGATGACAGTTATCTACAAATAGAGGCAGTTTTGCATCTTCCTTTTCAATCTTAGGTCCTCTGATTTTTTAAAAATTTTTTTATTTTTTTGTCTTTCTATATTGCACGAGCATACAGGTGGTGCTATTCAAGTGGTGATGCTGAAAGCAGACATCCTTGCTTTGTCCCATATCTCAGTAGGAAAACACTCAGGTTTTCACAATTAAGTATTCATAACTATACCTATTAAGTATTCACACCTAAATCTAAAAATCAGACATACTTATACATAAATATTTTTAAGTTCTTGACTTTTAGACAAATAAAGCAAATCAAGAATTAACTATTAACATAAAAAACTTTGTAGGTATAATATCTCATAGAGATTTCAAGATATTAGTATGCCAGGATACCAAACCAGGTCATTATACAGAGGTAAAATTAGGCTAATGGACTATATGATTTGAGAAAGTGATCAATTTAGCTTTACCTGACCACTGATTTTATTTTTTTTAAATAATATATATTTTACAAAATAAAATATGTTTATTGTAAATGCATTTTATTAGTTTGATTTTTATTTGCTTAAATAGCATTCCATTCATGTAAGCATAATTATTTTTATAATTGAATTTGATGCGACTGGCCTTCCCTATTCTTAAGTACATTTGAGGTAAGTGTGGATTTTTTTTAAGATTTTATTTATTTATTTCAGAGAGAGACAGAGTGCAAGCATGAGCAGGGGGAGGGGCAGAGGGAGAAGCAAACTTTCCGCTGAGCAGAGAGCCCGATGTGGAGCTCAATCCCAGGACCCTGAGATCATGACCTGAGCCAAAGGCAGATGCCTAACCGACAGAGCCACTAAGGCACCCCAAGTGTGGATTTTTCTAATATCCCCAAAGACACCTAAATTTTAGTGGAGTTATATTCTTTTTAGTTAATATAGAAGAGAAAGTTGAGATTCTCTCTATGTGGACAATAATTTCTCAATTTTCTGTTTGACTCCTTTAGGCTCATTTCTTTGTGACACTTTCCTAAGAAAAAATGTAATTCTTGAATTTTAAAAGAATAATTGTTTTAATTTACTCTTTAAAAAATATTAGGCAATTTCTGGTAATCACAAAATGTTAGAAGACATAGCTGGAGGAGTTCTATGTTAAATATCAAACTCTATAGTTGGGTCTTTTCAATAAATAAAACTAGAATTTTTTGACAACAAAGAAATTCATAAATATCTCACTAAATGTGGGCTCTGAAGTTGCTTATTTAGCATCCCATTATTCCAGCAGAATATTTCAGAAAATAAATTTTCCAAGTCTTTAGGATTCTGCCAGTTAACCTTCTGATTGTTCCAGTGCATATGGTTTTCTCCCATTTATTTCTAGATATGTGAAGATTCCAATCTTCTGATTTCCTCCAAGGCACAAAATTTCCAATCAAGTTGTTAGCCTACTAATTCAAGGTCCACAGACTCTTGAACCATAACTCCCTCCAATGCCAAATATCCCATGTGGCTTCCGTGATTTTGGAAATCTGAGCCAGCACTTCTGATCCTGGGAAGACTCATTAAGTCATAATAAGAAGCAAGTTTATAAGCCAAGTTTGGAGACTGGCCTCTCATTTGTTTTGCCTTGAGAATTTTCTCAGAAGTCACTGTGAAGTGAACTACTTATACTTGCTGGCTTTATAGGGGCCCTAATCCAGTATGACTGGTGTGTTTATAAGAAGAGGAAGTTTGGACACAGGTACAGAAGGAACACGATGTAAAGACACAGGGAGAAGGTGGTCATCGGCAAGCCAAGGAGAGAGGCCTCAGATGAAACCAACCCTGCCAATACCTTGATGTTGAACTTCTATTTCTATTGTTGAAGACACCCAGAGTGTGGTACTTTGTCATGGCTGCCCTAGTAAGTGAAGGCAGTGACTTTTGATAGGTGCTCCAGAGAAGCCCAGGGTCACCCAGAAGGTGAACTATGTCTATAACCCGAAGCCCTTCTCCTAGCTTCTCCAGTCATTAACTGTACACCCTTAACCAAACTAACCTCCCTGAGCTGGTTTTCTCACCTGTAAATTGGAGGTGATACCTACTGACTACCTCACAGGTCGGCTCTAAAGATTGTATATGCTAATACAAGTAAAAGCACATATAAATTGCAACATGTCTTCAGAAGCTAACAGTTTTAATATTTTTTAATCTCTTCAACCTACTCTGAGCATCACATGACACAGCTAAAGGCAACTTTGTTCTCATGCTTCTGTCATATACTTAGATACTGACTGAGGCAGCAGATTCTGCCTGTAAATTTAGTCAAAATATCCAAGAGGTTTTTTCTCCCCAAAGTAGTTTTCCATAATTCTATCCCAGTACCTCTCTCTTGGCCGATGCCCCCTCTATTTCCTTCCTCCACTGTCTCCACTCGCCTTCATTGTGCTGTTAAGGACTCTTCTAAACTTGTCTTACCCAAGTGGGGGCAGCACAGGAGGAGGGCAGGGACAAGCCTCAGCAGGGTTAGGGCAGGACTTGTTGAATCTGAGAGTGGATCAACACCCTTATCTTTAGACCTAAAGGATCAATTCAAGACCAATTGCCAGAATAGGAAAATAGCTATCAACCCAAACTGGCCTTTATCTAGAAATTCCAAAACACACCTCTCTTTGTTTTTTTGGGAGAGCCAACAAAGCAGATCCAGTTTGATTTTTAATCATCTATTTTATTGTTGCTTTAAAGATTAGGAATAAAAATAATACCTCTCCCCTAACCTCTGTGTATAGAAGGGCACCAAAGTTTGTCAGGTATAGTGGGGCTACTCCAGTATGGAACTTTACATTGGCTAAATCACATGTGGCCTTTTTTCTAGACACTGTATATTTTAACACCAACTCACTTTCACTAATAATAAAAATAACATAAATAAAATACACCTCTTCTAGTGAAACAGTTTTACAAAGACCCAACGTTGCTTCTAAGTGTGATTATTTGTGAAAATTCTTCGTGTTCATTTAGCTTGCTCCTCCACGGTACTGTGTGACTGAGGGCTGCACTGTGAATGGAAAAGTCCTGTGTCTGAAACTAAGGATGTCAGCAATGTACTGTGTCAGATCCCTAACCTCATTCACCACCTGTCTGTACCTCCTACAATCAATTGGATTGTATCTGGGAACATGGAGCTCTTCAGGACATTAACTATGAAATTTACAAAACTGTTGTCCCAATAAAGAAAACTTTACCAGATGCAAAGTTCTGGAATTTTCTTAATTGACAATGGAACTGTTTTTCCTTAATGCTATCGTTTATTTTTCATATTCTTTCACAGTGTTTCTTAAGTTTGACTGTACTATTTTGGTTCTATGAAATAGTTACAGAAATAATCATTACTACATCTATCACCAATACTATTTTTTTCAATGCTGACATTGAATTCTTAATACACATAAAATAACCTTTTACATCATGTCTTTTTTTTTTTAACCTAGAGGGAATCCTTCTATCATTGTAAATATTCTGCTTTTCATTGCCATTCAGTCTTACTGGACGTGCATTTATTGAGCATTTTGTAATTGTTATATGAAGGATTGTTAGACATGACCCTAGTCTCACTGATTCTTTTTTTTTTTTTTAAGATCTTATTTATTTATTTGTCAGCGAAAGAGAGTGAGAGAACACAAGCAAGGGGAGCGGCACGCAGAGGGAGAAGCAGGCTCCCAGAAGAGCAAGGAGCCCAATGCGGGACTCAATCCCAGGACCTTGGGATCATGACCTGAGGCCGAAGGCATAGTCTCAATGATTCTTAACCTTTCTATAGATGAAGGATAAATTTGAGAATTTAATGGAAGTCATGGAACTACTCACCTTAGAAATGCACATATTTACATGGGCCCCAGGTCATGAACATCTGTCCCTTACAACATCAGTGTCAACTATTCAGAGTAATGAGGTTTCTAAGAGGAAGTTTCTAGGTTTCTAAGAGGAGTTGTAAAGACAATGTTATCACCCCCAAGTGATAAAGGAACTTTGGAATTTTATGAGGACAGTCAAATAAACTCATTTCCTAAGCACCAAGAGTTGCCTCATGTATTTGTGAAATGATGCAGGAAATAAGCTAATTCATTAATATCTAAAATACTAAGCACATGCTGAGTGAAAAGCCCTTCACCATGTTCTATAGTGATATAAATATGTGTTCTAATGAAGTTCATCTTGTTGAATTAATAGAGCATGTTCTGAAGTCATTAAGAAGCAATATAAAACAGTGGAGACATATGAGCCAAAATGAAATTTACTATCACCAAAGTACAATAGAAAATCATAAGAAAAAGAGAGATCAGTTGGGCCTGGGAACTTTAGGAACACTCCACTCCTGCAACAAAAGAGTTTTCCAAAAATCCCTATTCCATTGATGAATTACATTCTTTTCTGTTTAAACTTCATTCTTGGGACAGTGGGAGCCATTGCAAGTTTTCAAGCCAAAAGGTGATACCCTTGAGCTTCAACTTTGGACTCAAATTGGGCTTGTCCAACTGGTTTCATACATGTTAACTGGCTCAAAGAGAGCCTCTGCGTTAATGCTGGATTCAAAGCTGAGCTACAACATGGGTGTGAGTCTTCAGTTACTACGTTGAAAGCCCTTCTGAGCTGGAAAGACCAGGATTAAGAACAGTGAACATTGGCAGCAAATGTGGGAGGAGGCAAAGAATTATACTCTATGGAGTGAGAGAATTTGAAATATCTGCAAGAGGACAGATGTTTCCAGAGCAAATCATTTCCTGTTCTACCGCACTGAATGCAAATGTCAGAGTGGAGTGGAAGCTCTTAGACTTTTTGATCCAACCAAGGAGCAGTGAAAATGTGAAAGAATCATGAACCACATGCTTCCCTCACTTCTCCCATCTTGTGGCAACAAATAAAAGAAAACATCTCAGAATATGAGGGAAGATTATGGCCACTTCTTAGAATGTGAGTAGGCAGTGGAATCAAATACAGCCCTGAGGCAAGCCCACATTTGATTAATGATCCAGGCTGCACTGTGACTCAGTGGGAAGGCTACTGCATCAATTAGGCGTCTGCACAGAACAAAATTAACATCGACCCCTCCTCTCTCCAAATATAAAAATTAAATTGACATGGATCACAAACCTAAATGTAAAAAGGTAAACCAATAAGGTTTTTAAAGGAAAACAGAATTTCGTGACCTTGGTGTAGACAAAGATTTTTTACGTGTGACAAAGAAGCACCATAAAAGAATTGAGAAATTAGATTTCATCAAAATGAATGGCTCTTTTCACCAAAAGATACCATTCAGAGACTGTAAAAGCAAACTCCTGGGAAACTAGGAGAAAATATTCATGACACATGCATCTAACAAATGACCAATATCCAAAATATAGAGATAATTCCCACAAATCAATAATAAAAAGAGATAACTCAATTAAATTAACCTAAAGATTGAAACAGGAACTTCAAAAGAGGATCAAAATGTCCAGTAAGTCTACGAAAATGTCTTTCATTATTAATCAGGGAAAGGAAAATTAAAACCTCAATGAAATATCATTTCACACCTACCAGAATATTTAAAAATAAAAGGAATGACCGTACTATGTATTGGTGAGTATATAGAAAAATTGGAACTCTCATTTATTGCTGGAGGAGGTGTAAGTTGGCACAACTCTTTGCAAAACTGTGTGTCAAGATCTAATTAACTTAACAGGGCACATATATTAATGACACAGTAATTCCATCCCTAAGAATGGACCTAGTAAAGGTAGAAAGAGATGTCCATCAAATGACATGGATAGCAACTTTATTCATAAGTGCTGATAAACTAGAGACCCAACCACCTATCAACAGAAGATTGCATGAATTGTGGCAAATTCGTATATTCGCAAACTATAGAATTAGAAAAAGAACAAACTACTTATACATGAAGTAATGACAGATGGAGCTCACAGAAATAATTTGGACAAAAAAAGCAAGACACAAAGAATACACCCTATAGAATTCCACTGATAAGGAGTTTAAGAATGTGCAAAATGAACCCATAGCTATGTAAGTCAGAAAAGCAGTTACTTCCTGACAGAGAGGAAGATATGAAGCTCCAAGGAGCACAAGAGATCCTTATGGAATTTTGGAAATGTTCCATATCTTGACCTGGATGGTGGTTACTCGAGTATGCACATGTACACAAAGTAATCAAATGTGGAACTGAGATGTATATGCTTTATCGTATGTATACATGGTTCAATAAAAAATCAATATAAGAACACTATCTGTCCTCACCATACTTGACCCCTTAGTGACCCTGAAACCAGCTAGCCACACTTTTTCACAACAGTCTCCTCAAGGGGCCCAAATCTGTTTCCAGGCCTACTTGGCTGCTCTTTGTCCATTCCCTTTGCTAGGGACCTTCGGTCTCCAAGTATTGCCATGCCTCGGAGCCCAATCTGGGACCATCTTCTCTTCTCTGTCTACACTCTCTCCCTGGGTCGGTGGTTTTCAGGTCTCACAAATGCATCAGAGTTAACATGAAGTGATTTTTTTGTTTTGTTTTTTGTTTTTTGGGGTTTTTTTATGCTAGGGTTTAGTTAGCACCCTAGGGCTTCTGATTCAGTCGATTGGGGCTGGAGTCTGGCCATCTGTACTTAAAAGTTTCCCAGATGATTCCAATGTGTAACCAAAATTGAGAGTCGCTCTTCTAGGTGATCCCATCTGTAGATGCCATTTGTATACCCACATTTGTGCCCACATTGTGTCTACAATATCGTATTTCTTGAACTCTGGTCTCATATGAAAACTGCCTGCTTATAATTATCATCAACATGCCAAATACATAAAAAAATGAATGCTTTGGCATCCTACCTTCAACCCTCATCTGTTCCTTCCTTACACTTCTCATCTGTGCAGCTGTCACCATCTTCCCCCCAGACGGTCAGTGCAAGAACATTTGATCACCCTTGTTTCCTCTCTTACCTTCACCCTGACCCCTGCCAAATCTAATGGGTTAGCAAATTCTGTAAGAACAGAGTATATCTTGAATCAGTTCTTCTTACCTTCTCTACTACCACTCTGATCAAAGACTCTATTATCTCTCAATGGAACATTGCAGAAGCTTCCAACTGGTGTTCCTGTTCTCATTCTTACCTCCTTTCCCCCCCATTTTTTTTTTTACACAGTTTCTAGGTTGGTTGTTAAAAACATATAACAAGTTAAGCCCTCCCCACTCCCCGCTCAAAACCCTTCAACTCTTCAAATGAAATCAGAATTGCTTATCACAGACTAAATGAGCCACATGAATGGATCCTGTCTCTCACCCTTGCTCATCAGATTCCTGCCACACCAGCCTCTTAGATGTCCCTCCAATGTGACAAGTCCTTGTGTACTTTATGGTCTTTGAACTTGCTCTTACCTCCGCCCAGAAGGATTTTTCACTGACTCTTCACAAGGCTGGTTCCTTCTTATCACTCAGCCCCAGCTCCGTCCTCAGAGAAACCTTCCCAACCTATCCTTCCTAAATAGTGTGGCTGTTCTCTTTCACAGAGCACTTTACTTCCTCAAGCCCTTTTTACAATCCACCAAGACTTGTATCCATTTCTTTAACATCTCTGTGCCCCAAAATAAAAGATTCTAGAGAGCATGAACCTGGCTCGCCATCTGTAAGATTTTTTTTCCAGCTTCTGAGAGTTTCAAGCATATAATAAGCACTCAAAAGAATAACTGAGGAATGAGGCCTTCAGCAATTGGTTAAATTGTTCATTATGAAAAATTTAAAAGATCATTTCCTAAGTATCTATGTCATGCCCGATGCTATATAGAGTGTATAACTTATCTAATTTTTATAAAAACCATCTGAGAGGTAGGCCACGGTCGTCCTGGTTTTACAAATGAGAGAAGTGAGAGGCTGAAACTGATGTAAATCCACGGAGACAACAGGTGACTATGCAAGAATTTGGGTTTGACCCTAAAGCCATGTGTTTAGACATGTGCTATTCTTCCCTCTGTCCAGAAACAAACATGAGAAATTCCCACATTATTTTTGGGACGGCATCTGCAGGCTGGTGTCACCTTCGGGATCTTATGGTTCTCTAGTAAGGCTAACACAAAACGCTACTGAAAACACTATCCTATATTTGCTTCTCTAGCTCTTTAAGTTTTCCAAAGCATTTGCTTTCATATTATTTCCTGTGATCTCTATCATGCGTTCATTCATCTATTTATCTGTTATGTCGCTCAGCAGACACCATCTGGACAGGAAAACAGCTTATATTTAAAATATGGAGAATGCCAGTGCAGGGGGACCAATAAGGACCTAGAACAATGAGGAGACAAAACCACTAACTCTACAGGGAGATTCAGATGTCACCATGGAGTTGACATTTGAAGTGAATCCCATATCTTGAAGAAAAGATACCAACCAACAAAAGGAAATCAGGACATTTACGTGAGAAACCTACCAGGTAGTTGGGTGGGTATTGTTATTGTTACAGAGTTTATTACACAAACTAAGGCCCAGTGAATAAGTGTTTTGCCTTGAATCACCCAACATAGGGTTATATAGGTACAACCATTCTTCCTGTCCTTGACCTCTTCTCTCAACATTACAGTCTTACTCAAAGACACTTTCCACACCAGATTTGTGTTTTCATTTGTCCTAATTAAAGACTCAAACATTAATTGCATCAATGGATTCTGATAATGACTATCCCAAAGACCATGGGGTCAAGGTGGTTTCCATGGAACAATTTGTACAACTCTTAAATTACAACTTTTCTTTCAGCAGCTTATAAATGGCTTTCTGTTATCATTAGAAAAATTTCTTATCATCAGCATAAAAAATAAGGGATAGTAATAATTTAATACATATATTTTTCTCATGTATATTTTAATATCCTCTTTTCATTTGATTTACATTAAATTAATCAGATTTTTTTTATATCCATCAGGTAGTTTACTATTACAAAGTGTATTTGGTATGCTTATGCAAGTGTATAGATGGTTTGGCAATTCTTTTTCTTTCTTTAATCATTTTTTTTCATCAAATATCTATGGATCCTGTACTTTGTTCCAGACAAGGGGTAGGCGCTGGGGATAGAATATTGATTAAACAAGATGGAGCCCCTACAGTTAAGGAGTTTACATGTGTGTGTTGTGTGCAAGGGAAGAGATCTAACAAAGAGCCCATCTATCAATAATCCTATAATAGGGATGACCATAGGGCTCCATTGTAATGCATATAATAGTACCAAGCCCAACATGGAGAGATGATAAACAGTGTCAGGGAAATACAGGCTGAGCTGAGACTTGTATGTACATAAGGACAATTGCAAGGGGAAAAGGACAGTGAGCAGGGTGAGGGAGGTTAGGGGGGCTGATACAGCACAGAAGGCAACATGTTTCCGCCCTTAGCATACGCTGCACACTGGAACCTAACTCTTCTTTTCTAGTTTATATGATTACCACAATGACCCCTAACAAATCAGAATTTAAGGTACTTATAAAGAAGCAAGAGTGAGTGTGTTTGGCCAATTGGCTGCATTGTCGTGGCAAGAATCACAGATCTCTTTAAAAGACTCCTAGTGTTCCTTTATGCCCAAACTCTGACCCCAAATTCTTTTCAACTACAGCAAAAGGCCAAGGGAACATATCCTGCGTTCTCTTGTTTAAATGTATACAAACAATGACATGAAAAACATGGTCAAGCTGTTTCCCACCTGCTCGGGAAGTAAATTCAGATTACATTAGGATAGCGAGCAAAACCTTCCCCTTCCACTTTGACAGTTATGAGAATGTACTACTCTCTCCTCTTTTCAAAAATCTCCTATTGTCAATGACAAGCAACCAGAGTTGAGTGAAGCTGAGATATTAGGAACATAAATATATGCAAATACATGTGGTCCTTGATATACCCTAACTTTTTCCTAGTTTGTTCAAACCAAGCAAATCTAGTTAGTTGTATTATGGTACTTGGTGAAAAGTTGATAGGTTATAGCCTGCCATTGTGTTCTTTCCAGCAATAATTATTTCTTCACTATTTCTGCATGCAATTTAAGTGCTACTAAAAAAATGATGATTCCTAAAAATAAATTGCAAACTATTTTAAGAAGTCAAAACAGGATCCTCTTTTTCTCTCACTATAAGCTACAGGTGCTCATGGTGGTTATAAAGGATCAACTGTATTTTTAAATATTAATTTTTTAATGCACAAGTCATTTATTAGCACAATTACATTGTTTAAACTCCAACTAATGATGTTATATGAAGAAAATCACACCACCCATATGTTTTCAAAGGGCAGTGGCTGGGGTTTTCTATATGAGCTAGATCATTATCTGCTGAGTTAGAGACCCTGATCAAAGACCATAATATAACACTAATCCTTGCTGATCACATTCATTTGCAGGAGGTTATGTAAGTACCCATTCAGAATCGTTTATGTGCTGTACTTTTAAAGAACAAGAGGAGGTCTTTTGTCATCTTAGACCCCTTTATCTGCGCTACACTACATAATCGCTTGTCTTATACCTTTGGGTCAACATTTTCCATATCTAAGCTATCAAGAATCATTTTTAATGTTTCCTAAATCACTTTTAAGCATAACTCCTTTGGCCAATATTTGTGGTTGTTAGAAATTAAAGGTGTGATCTCAGTACTATGTGAAAATCAATGCAGTATTTGATTTTTAGGTTTGTCCTCTGATAATTAGATGATATTCAGATATAAAGATTTATGGAATGTTATCAGCGGCTGAGTAATTCTGGCCATTATTGGAAGTTTTGTATATAAGAAGCAAATGCAACGTTAACCAAGATACTAAACATCAAGAGAAATATAACCTTGTTTCTGAGGAGACCGTGAGTATGACTTCTGCTGGGCAATATTCATATTTGAATTATTGAACTCA
The DNA here is from genome assembly GCF_011800145.1 of Mirounga leonina. NCBI lineage: Eukaryota > Metazoa > Chordata > Mammalia > Carnivora > Phocidae > Mirounga > Mirounga leonina. The sequence continues at coordinate 10,836,792 of NW_023270380.1, read as the reverse complement.
TTGCAACTCTTGCATTTCTTAAAAGCTTTCATATTTGTTGCATATTCCTCTTTATAAATGTGTCTATTTAATTTAGGGCTCATTCTTCTAAGATCTTATTTATTTTTTCTTGAATTTTTTTATTTATATGTGAAATTATTAATTACTAGATGATAGATTTGCTTATTACTTCCAGCATTTTTATAGCGAGTGCCTAATGTGAACATTTCTCTCTCTTATTCTTCCTTTTGAGAAGCAAAAATCAGTCCTCTAGCATCATATGGGTTAGCTGTATTACTATACTATATTAAATAATTTACTTTTATCCAGGTGCTATTGAATCAAACTTTATTAAAACAGTTGCTAAACTTCAGAAGCTACTAATGAATTTCTTCAAATTATACACTCCTCCAAACAACTTTGGACCAAATTATATAAACCCCTGGTGGATGTCCCAAGCAGTTCCTTATAGGCATTGGCCTTAGGTCATCCTAAAGAAGTGTTATAGTGGAGAACATAATCATTGGAAACAGACCACCTAGTCTCAAACATGGGGTCAATTGCTTTCAACTTACCTATTGGGGAAGCCCTTTTTTTTTTTTAGCCTTGCCTTGTTAAATGGGGACTGAAATGCTATCTACTTCAAAGGCTTATCATGAGAATCAAATGGGATGACAGTAATAATAACTGTATTTATTCAGTGTTTATGACATGCCTATCATGTTGTTAAGAACTTTCATTATCTTCATGGGTTTTGATAATAACTTTGGGACATGCACCATTACTTGCTGTATTTTCTCAAACAGGAAACCATCTCAGCGAAGGCAACTAACTTCCACACTCAACATGCTGGACACACTCCCCAGTACACAGTGAGCCCTCTGCAAATGTTAGTTACTGGTATCATCTTAGAGCTGGTCCATGGGTATTTTGAGCACACTTAACCTGCCCCTGAACATCTTTGAGCCCATGTTTACGACTGGGTTGTTGGGACATCCTAAACTTAAACCATAGGTTAAGTGTCCTTTACAATGCCAAATTACTTAATGAGGCAATAGATGGTATAAAATTATGGCTCCTTGTAATATGTGGTCAAACCCTTCTGGCTTGAATGTTAAAACACTGCTGGTTGGTCTTTATGTACGAGTTTGTCCCTTTCTAAAATATCTTTGTAAAGACATGGTTAAAAATCCATTTGTAAGGGACACTATTATATCTGATCCTACACTAAATAAGTGGCCAAACTCTCAGACCAGAGGGTCAGACTGAGGTCTGGAGAGCTTCAGTCTGGCTTTCCTGTAAGTTGCAAAGTATGCTAAGTGTTCTACATGAATTATGACAACTGGTCATACTGCCTTTGTTGAAACATCAGCAACTGAGAAATCACAACTTTCCAAAGAATCCCACTTGAGTCCAATGATCTGACTCTTACAAAGCTCTTCATGATACAGAATTAAAATCTTTCCACGTGTGACCTCCAAATATTGCTCCTAGTACTCAGTAGTTTCTTTTTTTTTTTTTAGATTATTTATTTGTTTATTTGAGAGAGAGAGAGGAGAGAGAGAGCACGAGTGGGTGGAAGGGGCAGAGGGAGAAGGAGAAGCAGACTCCCCACTGAGCAGGGAGCCCGACGTGGGACTTGATCCCAGGACCCTGAGATCATGACCTGAGCTGAAGGCAGATGCTTAACTGACTGAGCCTCCCAGGTGTTACAGCACTTAGTAGTTTCTTAACAAATATTATTGAATGACTTATTTCTGATGCATAAACATGAATTGATTTAAGACTGTCCGCCATATGGCATCTCTTCAAATATTTGAGGACAAATATCACTTCTCCCTTGAGGCTTTTTCACCAGCTTAATATCTGAAGCTTCTCAAACATGTAGTTGGTGATTACAACATAGAAGGGGGTTTAGATGTTCTGGGTCTAATGTCAAATAGTTTGTCTATGCTGAGAAATAAGTGATAATTGCCATCACAAGATCAGAAAAGTAAAGGGCTATAAAAGTGGTCCTTTGGAAAAAGTTTATAAATTGTAATTTCAATAAAAATGGAAAAATGGAAAAGAACATCAATTTAGTTCTAATAAGTTTGAGTGTAAGGGGGATTCTTTATTGTCCAAGAGAAAATCCTGACCAGCTGCCCCAAGCACCACATGTTGACAAGCAAGGCTGGTAAATTTTAAATCGGGCAACCCAGTTTTTCCAGGTAGCTCAGAGTAAAAAAAATTCGTTCATTCATTTTATAGCAAGCACATTTTGTCACTGGGCAGTATTTCTTTCTAACCACAAGACGCCTAACAATTCTGGTGTTCTAGTTTTACTTTTCAGATGAGACCTTTTTAATTTTATAAATGGTACTATATACACTATAATACATACACCAAAGGAACGGTATTCTCCGCCTTGTTTTTACAATCCACCCAAGATAACTTTTCATATAAATACATACATACCTATCTCACTTTTTTCTCTTCAGGGAGAGAGTGTTATAGTATTTTCTTCTTTTATTTTTTAATTTAAATACAACTGATATATAACATTTATACCAGTTTTAAGTGTACAACATTAATGATTCGATATTTGCATATACTGTGAAATGATCACCCCAATAAGTCTAGTTAACATACATCGCCACACATAGTCACAGAATTATTTTTTCTTATGATGGAAACCTTTAATATCTACTCTCTTAGCAACTTTAAAAAATACAATACAATATTATCATCACCTATAGTCTCTTTGCTGTACATTATATCCCCCTGATTTATTTATTTTATAGCTGGGAGTTTGTACTTTTTAATCTGCTTCTCCCATTTCATTCCTCCTCCACCTCCCTGCCTCTGGTAACCACCCATCTGTTCTCTGTATCCAGGAGTTCAGTTGTTTTGCTTTTTGTTTTGGTGTTTTTGTTTGTTTATTTGTTTTAGATGCCACACATAAATGAGATCATACAGTATTTGTCTTTCTCTGACTTATTTCACTTAGCATGATGCCCTTGAGGTCCATCCATGTTGTCCTCTATGGCAAGATTTCCTTCTTTTTAAAGGCTGAATAGTATTTCAGTGTGTGTGTGTGTGTGTGATATTTTCTTGATCGATTTATCTATCAATGGACACTTATATTTCTTCCATGTCTTGGCTATCGTAAATAATGCTGCAGTGAACATGGGGGTGCAGATATCTTTCTGAGTTAGTGGTTTTTGTTTTCTTTGGCTAAATATTCAGAAGTGGAATTGTCGAATTATATGATAGTTCTATTTATAATTTTTCTGAGGAACCTCCATACTGTTTTTGCACCAACTTACATTCCTACCAACAGTGAGTGCCCAAGTGTTCCGTTTTCTCCACATCCTTGCCAACACTTGTTGCGCTTGTTATTTCTTGTCTTTGATAATAACCACATACAGGTGTGAGGTGATATTTCATTGCAGTTTTGATTTGCATCTCACTTTTTTTTTAAGCAATATGCATGACATTCTGTTGTATGGTTTACACAATAATTTATAAGATTATGTTCTCTGCTTATAGGCACTTAAGTCATTCCCAATCTTTCCTAGTATAAACAATGCTGTAATGAACATCCTCGTACATATAGATGGTTTTAGACACATTTGTGGTTATAGACGTATTTGTGGAATCAAGTAGAGTGAAAACATGCGAAGCATTAAGATACTTATGCTGACATCCACATGTCCCAGTTTATTGCCCAACAGAATATAATCAAACCTAAGCCTTTCTCCACTTTGCATGAAGGTAAAATTAGCACAAAATACAAGTATTATGAAAGTATAATGGGCTAACCATGGCACTGGTTACTCTTCTTTTTCAGGCAAGACAAAAATGTGGTTGCTATTAACAGTGACAAGTTTGATATCCACACTTGGAACTTCACATGGTTACTTTGGAAAATTACATCCTATAAGCCCTGAAGTGACTATGAATATTGTAAGTTACCAGGGTTGGGGATGGGGAACCTATAGAACCAAGAGCAACTGCCATGACTTAGAATCATGGTGAGTTGAAGCTTTTACATGACCGATCAAGAATAACTAACAGCGGGACGCCTGGGTGGTTCAGTCACTAAGCGTCTGCCTTCGGCTCAGGTCGTGATCCTGGGGTCCTGGGATCGAGTCCCACATCGGGCTCCTTGCTCAGTGAGGAGCCTGCTTCTCCCTCTCCCTCTGCTGCTCCCCCTGCTTGTGCTCTCTCTCTCTAACAAATAAATAAATAAAAAATCTTTAAAAAAAAAAAGAATAACAGCATCTACTTACCAGACGCATTTAAAAACTCAACTAAAACTAAAAGCTTTGTTTTTCCTCATCAGAGTCAGATGATCACCTATTGGGGATACCCAAGTGAAGAGTATGATGTCGTGACTGAAGACGGTTATATACTTGGGATCAACAGAATTCCTTATGGGAAGAAAAATTCAGAGAATATAGGTATAATCCTGTCTCCCTTCCTCTTTCCTTCTCTCTTTTCTTCCCTTCATTCCATCCTTGTTTCTTTCCTCCCTCCCTTCCTCCTTTCATTTCTCCCTAAGGACTTAATGAGTCTTGCTCATTCTGGAAATGCAGCAATGACAAAACCTTATCTCCAGTCTTCAAAGAGATTACCATCAAGTCAATGAGATGCATGAACAGATGGTTATAATATAATAATATGTGATAAGTGCAAGGCTAGAACTCTCCAGAGGATATTGAACTGGAAGTTCTGGTAAAGGTGCCTAACTCAGCTAGTGGAGGTCAAGGAAAACTTGCTATAGAAATAATAACTAAACTGAGTCCTGGAGGACCAGGAAGCGTTAGCCAGGATGTGTGTTACAGTAAGGAGGATGGGGAGGCGATCCGAGGCTCATTTCCTAAACAGATAAAGGTCACTTAAATAAAAATTTATCTTGTTTTCATCACAGGAAAATTGTGAAGTACAAAAAGAATAAAATTAAGCAACATCACCTATCACTTTACCACTCACAATCCACTTAAATTAACATCACGCTGAACTTCCTTAGAATATCAATTTCTCAATAGCTTTCTGAGGTATAATTGGCCTACAATAAACTGCACATGTTTAAAATGCACAATCTGATACATTGTGTCACTTGAGAAACCACCACCATGATTAAGATAATATATTCAAATATTCAACTCAATCAAGCAAACGTATTTAATTCTACTCGTCTGAAAGCCTATTTCCGTCTTCATGTTTATCTGAGAATGAGGAATGAGTGTATAAAGCTTGGATACGATTTTCTCCCTCAGGCCAGAGACCTGTTGCATTTTTGCAGCACGGTTTGCTCGCATCAGCCACAAACTGGATCTCCAACCTGCCCAACAACAGCCTGGCCTTCATTCTGGCAGACGCAGGTTATGACGTGTGGCTGGGCAACAGCAGGGGAAACACCTGGGCCAGGAGAAACCTATACTTTTCCCCAGACTCAGTTGAATTCTGGGCTTTCAGGTAAAGAAAGGGGACAAGGAAAGATGGACAATGAAAAATAAACATTGAGTCTAAAAAGCATGGGTATTCATGCGTGCATATTCCAGTCCAGTCCCATTTTAATATATTACACTCTCAGTAGGAAAAAAGCAAGTCATTTTTATTCTAATACCTTCTTGGATTCTTCCATACACCTCAGTCCAAGGGTAGCTTTTCCTTCACATTTTCTATGATCTCAGTACGCATGATTAGCCCGATTTCCTGAGTATGCTTTTCCAAATGGAATGAGCGAAATGACCGAAGCATGGAAATTTGCTGCCTTCAGCAGATTCCAGAAGGAACATCCGTGGAGATTTGGGAGGATGTCCAAACTCAGTTGGGGATTCAAGAACCCGAGTCACCATCGAAAGTGAGGTGGGGGAGGGGGCGTGAAATTTGGACACCGTGAAAAGCTTTTCAAAGGTTTCCTATCTCTGGCCCTCTCGTGCCCCATTCCTGGAAAGTGCTGATGGAAGGGGGAACAGAAGAGATTTCGGTGATGCTGCTGAGGCACAGAAGGGCTCTGAGTGTTCCAAGGCCTGAAAGGAAGCCCATGTCTCTGGAATGGTGAGAAAGAGAGATAGGTCAGGCGGGCTCCGCGGGCAATGCTGAGGGCCTCAGAGCTCACCCTTCACACAAAGAGAAGCCACTGAACAGTTTCCAACAAGGCAGTGGCAGAATCCCGTTTTCATTTTCAAAAGATTATTCTGGCTGATCTCTGGGGAGTAAAAGAGAGGGCGATATGACTCATCTCAATTGGCGCCAGAACACTGCGTACAAATGATGATTAAGTCTGACATTCATTTTTAAGGATAGAAAGAATCCCCACCTACAGATGCTCTCTTGTTTGGATTAAGTTGCAGCTGTAATGTTCTGCTTCAGAAATGATGTCAGCTCTTGATAAGAAGCCACCCCCCTCAAAAGCACATGACACTAACTAATGGTCTATAAGAAGCAATGCTTAGAGAATCCAGTTTTCTCTTTCTCAAAGAGAGGTTTAGCTATAAATATGCTTGACTTTTAGAAATTATGGCAAGGAAATGTATTCAGTTTTATTTTGTCTTTGTTTTTCTTGCAGCTTTGATGAGATGGCTAAATATGACCTTCCAGCCACGATTGACTTCATTTTAACGAAAACTGGACAGGATAAGCTACACTATGTTGGCCATTCCCAGGGTACCACCATTGGTAGGTAAAAGCAGCTGAAGCAGGTGGTTTTGTTTGTATAGACCCAGGCATGTTGGTCATCTTGCTAATTGCTTTCCATTCATCATATAAAGGAATGGCTACAACAATCCAGTGATATAGGGACAATTACTATTCCTATTGTATATATGGGGAAACAAAACATGAGGGTAGATAATTTGTGCAAAGTAACACAGGTAGGGCAAATAGGGTAGCTCAGATACCAGCTCAGGCAATCTGACTCCCAAACCCATGGTTTGAGATACTGCACCTCCTGGCCTCTGGACTGAATGTCTTCCATATATTCAACCACATTTATGGAGCACCTGCAATGTGTCCTAAGAATATAGCAATAAATAAAGGAGATGAAAATTTCCATCCTTGTGCTACAGATACTCTAGTGGGGAGGCAGAGAAAGTGACAAGGATTAAAAAGTAAAATATAGAGTAGGTTAGATAATGGTAAGGCTATGGGAAGCAAATAAATCAGGAAAGGCTATTAAGGAGCATTGGAGGGGACACAGCGAGTTCATATAGAGAATACCACCAGCTCTCTGAGTAAAGGCATGAAGGAGGTGGGCGGTGGGGGTGAGCCATGTGTACACCTGAAAGACTAATGTTCTGGGAAGAGGGAATGGCAAGTGCAAACGGTCTGAGGTTGCAGCCGGTTCAAGGAAAGGTGATGAGGCAATTCATTGTATGGCTGAATCAGGCAGAAAGCAAGAGACGAGATGGGGGCACAGTCTAAGGAAGGAGGACTATTCAGGGCTTTTTGGCTGTTACGGGGATTTCAGCTTTTACTCTGAGTAAAAAGGGAAACCAGAGTAGAGTTTTGAAGACAGGAGTACCAGGATCCGACCTCAGGATTCTCAACAGGATTAGAAGTTACACGGTCCTGTTAACAGGATTCCCCCAGTTGCCGATGGGGAGAAAGAACTGGGTAGAGGAACTAGGAAGAGGACTCTTAGAGGAACCCATGCGAGGCATGATTGTGACCTGGATGCGGGTAGGTAGCTGTGGTGCACGGTTAGGTTCTAGATGTGTTCTGGAGGTGGAACCTACAGGACTTGCCTCCACATTGGATACAGGGTATGGGGAAAGAGAGGAGTCAGGGATGACACAAGATTTGTGGCCTGAGTGCCTAGAGCAATGGAGATGCCCAACCCACGAGGGGGATGGCTGTGAGGAGGGCTGATATGGTCCAGGGGCACAGGGGCTCTGTTTTCTCGCTGTTGGCTGTCAGATACCTGTTGGAGATCTAAGTGGAAGGCCAGGCAGTTGAGTAATGATACAAATCTGGAGTTCAGGGGAGAGGACTGGACTGAAAACACAAAATGTATGTGAGACAGGATGCAATAACCAATGGAGTGAGTTCAGACAGGAAAGAGGAGGAGCCCGAGGACTAAGCCCTGGGCTGCTCTTAATTTAGACGATGAGGAGGAACCAGACAAAGGAGCTGAGGAGTCATGGTGACAGTGCTATGAGGAGCCAGGAGTCCCTGGTGTTCTGGAAGTCAAGGGGAGGACATGTTTTAAGAAGGAGAAGGTGGTCAACTGTGGAAGAGGCTACTGATGAATCATGTGAACTGAAGTCTAAGAAGGGACCATTGGATTTGGCAGCCGGACAGGTGTAGGGAACCTTCCTAACAGCAACCTCAGAGGAGTGGTTGGGATGAAAGCATAATCCAGTGAGTTCAAGAGCGCATGAGAGAAAGCTATAAATGGAAGGAAAAGGGTGGAAGCAGAAGGGGAAGATGGGGTCACAGGGGAGGAATAACGATGTGTTTTTATGATAGTCCCTACTCTCAGCTGATAACCTGAGTCCCTGCCATGAAGCTAAGCAATCAGAGCATCCATATATAGACATCTATGCAGGGAAGTAGATGAACTTGGTGGCGGGCACATGGATCTCACCTATAGAATTTTAAAGAGTTTATTTTTTTATTTGAGAGCAAGCGAGCATGAGTGGGCAGAGGGAGAAGCAGACTCCCTCCTGAGCAGGGAGCCTCACATGGGGCTCGATCCCAGGACCCTGGTATCATGACCTGAGCTGAAGGCAGACGCTTAACTAACTGAGCCACCCAGGCACCACTCACCTATAAAATTTTAGAGAAAAATGTCAGTGACAAAGAGCTTCCCAGTGTCCTTTGTCATTACATCATAGGTCATGTTCCCAAGGAAATGAGGATTAGTATTCAGGGTGTTTTATAAATAAACACTGCTAGGGTAAAGGGCAGAAAAGCAGGACTAGGCAGAGAGAGAAGCTGGGACGTGACATGGTCTCAAAAAGGTCTCTGCCAGCTCTGTATGAGATGGCTCTTCAGAGTCTTTGAGTGGGACTAGGTGACCCACTTGCTGACCAGCCATTCAATGCAGACTGCCCTGGGAAGGGATTCCCTTGAATCCTTTGAGAACCTTGGATTCTCTTGAGCAAAAGCAAAATTAGAAAGGAGTCACAAACTCCCTGCCTCTAGGGTTGAATAAATGTCTTAGACATGAAGAAGAATCTGGACAGTGCAGCACAGCATCAATCACATGTGGTCAGCAATCGACTCAAATCCTTTTTTTTTTTTAAGATTTATTTATTTATTTATTTTAGAGAGAGAGAGCATGCGCGCATGTGCACAGGGAGACAGGCAGAGGGAGAGGGAGAATCCCAAGCAGACTTCCCACTGAGCAAGGAGCCTGACTTGGGGCTCGATCTCACGACCCTGAGATCCATGACCTGAGCCAAAATCAAGAGTCGGACACTCAACCAACTGAGCCACTCAGGCACCCCTCAAAATCCTTTGTTAAAAAGGGGGAGATGTTCTAGATTACTAAAATTGACTCCTTCAGTTTCCAAAACCATACAAAAATTTCATTATTTTGGAGGGAAGTCTGCCTTAACTTATGACACACTGCTGCATTTTTAAAGAGCACCCATTGAACAGAGTTTAACCTTTCCTCAATGATCTAAGGTTATAAAATTATTGCCTTGAGATGCAATGCAACAATTTCCTAGGATTTATTGAGATGAGTAGAACTGACACTAAATGACACCAAACTACCACTCTTTGGAGCCATTTGAATTTTGAACATTCTATTCTTCTTTGTCACTAATGGATACCTTGTCATTGCTGTCGCCACACTCATAGATTTCTGGGAGGTGTTTCTGCTTTGAATTTGCATCTTTTAATCTTCTGTGTACTGGAAAGTCAGATAAGTATCCTTGTTAGGATTGTGTCTCAAATAGGATTGTTTATTCTGAGCAAGCAAACGTATTCGGGGAAGTCACCTGTCCTGACAGTGAGGGGACATCCAAGCCAAGTCTTCAAGTGTGATTCTTGCTTTCTCTGGGTGATAGGCTTGCTGTAATCTGCAGAATTAGGCAACCAAGAGCACCATTCTTCCTTAAGCAGAATTAGGCTGAGGTAGGTGAGGTAGGTGTTTACATTTGAAAGTCTTTTTTATTTTTTTCAGGTCATTCTTGTGTCTAATCAATATGTCATTATAAACCGTGGGGAGAGATTATCCTATGTAGTTTGACTGTATAGAGTTTAGCTTAAAAACTCTTTGATCACATCCCAATCTACCAATTGGTACCAATGAATGGTACCAATATGCTACCATTCATAAGACCAATTAATTACAGTCAAGATTTGAGTATATTTACCATGCGGAGATGTTTGAATTATTGTGTCTAGTCACTTGTCCAGCATTTACAATGTGCCTAGTGTCCTGGTAAATGCCTTCTATAACTCGCTTCACTTGGTTCCTAAAAAAACCTACTGAAGCACTCATTATTATTAGCCCCATATTTCAGATGAGGAAAATGAAGCTCATAGTGCTTAAGTGATTTGTCCAAGGTCACAAAACTAGTAAACCACATAGCCAGGATTCAAATCTTGTTTGGTCAGATTTAAAACTTTTTCAATCTTCCCACTTACATACCCTACTCATATTAAATGCTAATTATCTCATTGTGATGACATGAATTTGAACTCATCAAAACCTATATGTAGTATAAATAACTCTTTATCACCCCATGTGAATCGTAGGTTGGCCTGTTTTCTAAAGTCAGATGAAAGAATTTATTTTAACTTTTTACAAGTTCTAGCCTCATGCATATTCCTAGAGAGAATCTATGAAAATAAAACAAATATACTAAGATTTGATCGCTCTGAACAAGCAGAGGTGGTCATTTTCTCTCTCTTAGTAAACGGCACTGAGTAAATCCAAAATAATGTCCACTTGTAAAACACACACACACACACACACACACACACCTTCTTCACTGGTTCCTTGTCATTCTGTTTCAGGTTTCATCGCCTTTTCTACCAATCCCAAGCTGGCTAAAAGAATCAAAACCTTCTATGCATTAGCTCCAGTTGCCACTGTGAAGTACACCAAAAGCCTGGTAAACAAACTCGCGCTTGTTCCTTCATTCCTCTTCAAGGTATGTGATTGTCTTTAACTGAATCTAAGATATCAAATTATCCTTGGTCTCAGACTGATGGAAAGAGAAGAGAAACACCGTGCGGACAACCATGTTTCTGGCCAAGAATGGAAATGTGCACATGCGTGTTTTAGTTCTTGACTAGCGCTGACCATGGTTGAATCCCCATTAAAGCCGCTGAGATCCCCCTTTATTTCTGCATTCTCAGTTACTTTATCTGGGTTAGCAATACCGGGAGTGTTGGTCCCCTTCACAGACGTTTCGTTTCCTTCATAGCTGTATGAAAACCATGATTCAGGGAAGGAGAAATAAAAACAAAACCAGTCAAAGAAGAAGCCTAAATCACCTGCGCCAAGAAAACCAGAAAGGGGAAGGGTAGAAAAAAAAGCGAAGGAGAGGGAAAAGGAGAAAGAATGCTCCTTGAGGCAAGCACCTTGAGACCCTTCATCAAATGCCCTTGGCTTTCCAAAACTTTTCCTAAGAGCTTCCCCTTTAAATGGGGTTCCAGAGTGCAGGAGTGTGGATTGCAATAAGCCGTAAATATTAAGTGTCTTGTATAAGTAGGCACACACCAGAGGGAATTAATGATCTTTGTTTTTCCAACACTTAATCACCTACCGAAACCAATGCACCCAGACACCGACACAACTTCCTTCAGGAAAACAGTTTTACTGCAGGCCCTAGAACGTAATGATGCTATTTCCTTCTGTGGTTTTGTGCTATTCATTTCTTTTCACTCTGAACTAACCTGTATGTTGAAAGCCTGAGACTTTATCTACAAACTATATTTGTAAAGCTTTTGTTCAAAATGTGAAAATTTGGGATGACTTTGAGTATCATGACTGGCTGCATTAATGCAGGTGTTTCTTTCCTACTTATGCTCAGATTTTCTGATAGGCAGTGTAGATAGTTGGTTTAAAAATAACAATAATAAGTGTTAGACCTTAAGTCAGAGGCTTGAGGTTTGGGTCAGGATGCTAGCTTTATAGAATTTATTAACTTTATAGTCAGATCTAGTTAGCACAAGATCCCAACTATTTCTTAGCCTCCTGTTTCCTCATGTATAATATGGGGATAACCAAATGTCTTTTCCTCAAGAAGAGTTGAGGCAAATCCTTCCAAAGGCTTTGCTGAAAATATGGCTGAGTCACCATTTCGGCTCCTGATCTTTTCACGTTTTATTGCTGAAATCACACATCTTGACACTTAGTTATGACATCCTGCCACGTTGTTTTATGATTTTATTTCATAACACTTTTTAACCCAACTAGACTGTAACTCTTTGTGTCTTGTACTTCTTCTCGGCAGCCACTACGTTTCTCAACGGAACAGTAAATATTCAATGTTGGTCATCTGCCCTGTCCATTCCCCAACTTTATTGTGGGAATTAAATGAGAAAAAGTATATGAAATTCCTGAAACAACATAAAGAAATATGAAAATCTCATCAGCCAATTCACACCTGTACCAGTAAACTAGACAAATTAATGTCTTCTCGGTTGCTTAATTTTTACAATCCTCTACCGATGCTTTTATTTTTCAGCTTATCTTTGGTGACAAAATATTCTTCCCACACCAGTTTTTTGAACAATTTCTTGCTACTGAGGTGTGTTCCCGTGAGACAGTGGATCTCGTCTGCAGCAATGCCTTATTCATCATTTGTGGATTTGACACTAAGAACTTGAACGTGGTTTGTATGCATTGACATTCCTTTTTTTTTTTTATAAGATTTTGTTTATTTATTTGACAGAGAGACACAGCGAGAGAGGGAACACAAACAGGGGGAGAGAGTGAGGGAAAAGCTGGCTCCCTGCTGAACAGGGAGTCCGATGAGGGGCTCGATCCTAGGACCCTGGGATCATGACCTGAGCCGAAGGCAGACGCTTAACGACTGAGCCACCCAGGTGCCCCTGCATTGACATTTCTATTCTGAATATTTTGAGCAAATTTTGATGACTTGTCCTACCATCACTTAGACATGATATTCTAAAAAAAAAAAAACTAGGAGTAGTGGGCTCCTGGGTGGCTCAGTTGGTTAAGCATCCAACTCTTGATCTCGGCTCAGGTCTTGATCTGAGGGTCATGAGTTCAAGCCCCATGTTGGGCTCCATGCTGGGTGTGGAGTCTACTTAAAACAAAAACAAAACAAAAAAACTAGGAGTAGCTTCAGAATTGTGTCCATGCTATGTAGATAAGCCCAAGGGAAGTCACATCATTGCTCCCAGTTTCATTCCCTCTAGCTCCCTGCTGTCACCCAAGTGCCCCCTAAAGTAAACAGCAGGTAGAAAAAGTAGTAGATAGTGAGCACTACTCACTTCTGACCACCTAAGTAATTGGTGTAACATTTCAATTCTGTGAGGGGACTCATTGAACCATATATTTTGGCAGGCTCCTCTACCGATGTCTAAGCATTGAATAAATGTCCTTAATGCTGATAGTCATTCCCATAAATTTTATAAAATTTATTTCAGAGCAATGATTTATGTTAGCTTTTGTCCATATCCTTTACCTGGCTATTTCACTTGCTTTGAATTGGGTTTGGGTTTTAAAACGTGTATGACAAAGTGCAGGATCAAAAGTAGTGAAGAGCATGGATTCAGGGTAAGAGCCAAAATTCAAATCCTATCTTTGGAGCTGAGTTACACTCATCTATCTTGGTTTCCTTGTCCACAAAATGTATTATTGTGGAGATTAAATGAACTAATATGTGTAAAGTACGGAGGATATAGTTCAAAGCATATGGCTCATAAGAATAGCATAGGTTTTGCTACTAATACTATTGTATACTGACAATTATCCTCCCTCAGAATTGTCGGTTTAGTTATATATCCTTGAACACCTAAGAAAACCAAGTTCATTGACAAGAAGGTATAATTCTACCTTCAGGTACCTACTCATTAAACAATATTTATTGGGGCACTACTAAGTGTTGTCGCTACTGGGAACACAAAGGTGAAAACACAGATATGTTCCTGCTGTCATGGAAATCAAGGATATCCAGTCCTTTTTCTCAATGCTGATCAGAATCTGTGGATATTTTAAAATATATATGAACAAAGGGAATTTTCCTTCGTTTCTATTTTGGATGGTAAATAAAAGTCTCATCCTTCTGTCTTGCAAGCGAGTCCCTCTCCATGGATCTGGGAATGGCTGCCATTTTATATGTGGAGTATGATGGAGCCATCTACCCTTGTCACACTAAGAAAAGGCAGAACAAGTTACTGCATTCCATTCATAAGAGCCTTCTGAGAAAAACCATAGTAAAATAGAGATGAGGAGCAAAGGAAATTAGAGATTTCATCCTTCTGCATGAACATTATGTAGAGAAAGATTTCATTCTTCTATGATAATGGTCAATTTGTTTGCCCTTAGCCATGGTCCTCCACAGAGTGGCACTAAGACCCACTATGAACTAGTCTATGCAAGCTGAGACACGGATTTCAGTTTGTTGTCTGGGGTCTGATCATGGTGGATTAGGACACTGATAGGATAGCAGGATAGCACAACAATTGTAAATATCCTATACGTGTATACTGACTATCATATATACAATGTGCACATACATATGTCTCCTTATATATGCATATATAGGTCTGCAAAGCAAAAGGCTTGTGTGTGGACATTACATCTACAGCACTCTGGCACTGGGTAGAGAAGAATGAAAGCTGAGAATTTAGAGATCTAGATTAAAGTCTCTGGCTCCACCCTGATATGAGCTGCATGACATTGGACATTTCTCTAAACTTCTCTGAGCCCCGATTCCCATTTTGATAAAAGGGATGATGAGTTCTCCTCATTGAGGGGCTACAAATCAAACAAACTGGCTCATGCAATTACGGTTTGCAAGATCTAAAGCAGCATACAACTGTGTTGCTCATCTCCTTTGGTAAATGCTGCCCTTAGGCACTTGACCTGGATCAGAAAAACTTAAATCTTAGCTGTTTTTAAGAAACCAAATATACATCTGTGTGTGCCTTTGCTTTCTAGAGTCGCTTGGATGTGTATCTATCACATAATCCAGCGGGAACATCGGTTCAGGACGTCCTCCACTGGGCCCAGGTATCATTTCTCAAATGCTGTTAAAACTTCTTTTGTGTACCTGAACCCCTGGCACTTTACCAGAATCACTGAAAATAACTATCAGTCCATGTGAATGAAAATCCTATGAGGGGCTCCTGGGTGGCTGAGTCAGTTGAGCTTCTGACTCTTGATTTTGGCTCAGGTCATAATCTTGGGGTCATGAGCTCAAGCCCTGCATCAGGCTCTGTGCTGAACATGGAACCTGCTTAAGATTCTCTCTCTCTTCCTCTCCCTCTACCCCTCCCCCACCCCTCTCGTGTGCATGCATTCTCTCTCTCTAAAAAAAAATAAAAATAAAATCCCATGAAAACAGTCACTTCGGGGAGCAAACAAATGATTTTTGATGACGTGGCATGTGAGAAAAAAGTATTTCAAGCAAAGCCACATTTAAACTTGTATAAATATCTGGTCCTGGATGGTCTTGGTTTTTGGAAGGAGAAATAGTGCTTCAAATATTGTTTAAATTGAAAATAAACTAACTGGAAGTGTCTGAATTTTGTTTTTCACATAGCAAGGAGAGTTTTTATTTCCTTGTGTTCTTCATTTCTCTACATTAGGCTGTTAAGTCTGGGAAGTTCCAAGCTTTTGACTGGGGCAGCCCAGCTCAGAACATGCTGCACTATCATCAGGTAAGCTTCTCCAAGTTGAAATTGTTCACATTTTGAAAGACAAAGATATAAAAGGTTAAAGGTAAAATTATGATAATCGTGCATATATTTTCCAAAGGAATGTTGGTGCCCAGACTCATCCTTAAGGAAATTAGAAAGTAGACAATAATTTCCTTGGAATCCCTTCATCATGCCAGACATCACCCCGTCTCCATTCTCCCTCTGTGCACTCTGCTCCATCGGCTGCACTCAGGGTACTGCACCGCCGCGTGCGAGAACCTCCTAGAACACATCACCCCTCACCCCCTTACACAGCTCTGCCCTGTATCCCAGCCGCCCAGCATACGGTCCTCTCCTTTGGGAAGTGCAATTTGCTGATACAACAAGCCAATAATTCGAACTGTTCATGAGATAAAGCTGGAATCTCTGGTCTTCTTCAACAATAGCCCCTCCTTTGTGAACAGCCAGAGAAGTGATCCCACCATATTCCCAGAGGTAAGATGTTAGGATGGCGTGCTCGCAGGTCAAGGCTGGAGATACTCCTCAGCAGACAGAGGCCTTGTTGGAGAGGCAGACATACTGGCCACCCCTTGCACTTGCTGCTGCTTTGGAGTCCATCCTCTCTGAGGCCCCCTAGGCGTTGAGTCAGGAATTGCTTCATCTCGCCACCCAGACTCGGAATGAGGCAATGTCTGCAAGCCCTCAGCTCAGGGTACACCCTCAGACCATCACTGGCTACATTTGAATGGAGAGCTACTCTGCAGTTTTTATAATTTTCTTCCCTTCCTTCTTATCCCACCCCAAATTTTCCGCCCAAGTATTGGCTGAGCAGCCCTACTGATTTTCATCTGCTTCCACGACTTGATGTTTACAAGGGATTTCTATCTCTTCACCACAATATCTTATGTGTAGAGAAGATAACCCCCCTTTTTGTGACATTTTTGATGTCTTTAAAGAGGTACCATCAGATCAAACATTGTTGAAAACTTTTCCCCCCAACCATTGCCTCCTCAAACCCCCAAAACACAGTCATTCTTTGCATCTACCTTTCTACTGGGCTCTGTCATCAGAGGCTTTCATCTTAAAGGACCCAAAATAACAAATCCCAAGCCCACCCTCCCTCTAGCCAAGCCATAAAACAGCACAGATGGTCTTCAACTAACTGAGCACTGACACTAATTTAAGAGCCAGAAGCTAGCATTTAGAAAACTCTTTGAATAATGGAGTATGAATAAAGGTAAGTGGGCTTATTATTATGGATATTCTCCACACCCCTTTCTCCACTATAATAAAGTGTTAAAATACTATGGAAAATTATATATGATGAAATATTTTGTTATGACACAAGTTGGCTATTATATAAAGTGAGAATATAGAAAAATGTAGTATATCAGTTTAGTAATCTTGAGAATATGATCTAAAAAGCTAACAAAGTTCTCTGTGGATAGTGGTAAAATTGGTAATGATTTACTTATTCCCTTGTCCTGCTTTATAAACCTCTTTAAAATCTATGTGTAAATGGTGATCTTCTAGAAATTGCAAATGAGACTGATGATAGCTTTTATCAGAATTTTAACCAATATTTAGTAAAATCAGGTAAGTATTAAATAAATGCAACCCCTTCAATGAACTAACTGACCTACCAACTGACCATACTGGTGAATCAATACAAAGCCAAAATAAATAACTCAAGATATTTCGAGATCATACTTTAGAGGGGCTGGGTAGAAACAGTCTATTACAGTTAGAATCCAATCAAATCCACTTTCTTGAGCTTGGGTAGAAATCTAAGTTTTTAATTTGCCAAGAATTGTTATCTAAAGACTTGCTATTCAAGGCATGGTCCAGAGCCAAGAGGATCAGCATTCACCTGGGAATGCAGAATCCCGGCTCTTCCCCCAGATGTACCGAATCTTCATTTTAACAAGATCCCCAAGTGATTCACAGGCCCTTTCAAGTTTGAGAAGTACTGACCTAAAACATATCGCATCCACTTCATTGTGTGGATAAAGGTGACTTTCTCTGAGCAATCACTGGTAAGAATCTCCTTCTAAAACTCCATCATGCCATGTGCAACAACATGGATCAAACTTGAGGGCATTATGCTAAGTGAAGTAAGTCAGACAGAGAAAGACACATACTGTATGATCTCACTTATATGTAGAATCTGAAAACAAAAACAACAGCTGAGTTCATAGATACAGAGAACAGATGGCTGGCTGCCAGAGGTGTGGGGGGTACAGGGTGGGTGAAATGGATGAAGACGGTCAAAAGGCACAAACTTCCAGTTTATACAATAAATAAGTCCCAAGGATGTCATGTACAGCATGGTGATTATAATTAACAATGCTCTATTGTATATTTGGAAGTTACGGAGAAAGTGGATCTTAAAAGTTCTCATCACAAGAAAAAAATTTGTAACTATGTGTGGTGATGGACATTAACTAGACATACTGGGGTGATTATTTCACAATATATGCATCAATTAAATCATTATGTTGTACACCTGAAATTGATACAATGTTATGTGTTAATTACACCTCAGTAGAAAAAGTCATCAACCAATGCAATATCCTCTAGCCAAGGAATAAGTATTGGGCTTTAAAGTGCAGCTACCTATAAACACTAGGGTTCTTTCTCTCTTGTGTTTTAGCCCACACCTCCCTACTACAACTTGACGGACATGCATGTGCCAATTGCAGTGTGGAACGGAGGCAATGACTTGTTGGCCGACCCTCAAGACGTTGACCTTCTGCTTTCCAAACTCCCCAACCTCATTTACCACAAGAAGATTCCTCCTTACAATCACTTGGATTTTATCTGGGCCATGGATGCCCCTCAAGTAATTTACAACGATATTGTTTCTATGATGGGAGAAAATAATAAGTAGTTCCCCATTTAAAGAATTATCCATTTATTGTTCCAAAATAAGTTCTTCTCTCTCACATGGTGTTTGGGATACAGGGATTCTTTCTGTAATTTTGACTTCAGAAATATATTAGCATCAACGATCTTTCTAGTTGTCATTTTGAATGTCAAAAAAGTTTTACATTTTTTTTATTTTTCACTTAAGATGGGTCTTGAAACACTTGGAAAAACACATTTGTGGGGAGGTGAAATGTCTCTCCCAGTGCTCCCACCCCAATGATCTTCTAAACTCAACATAGATTGTGAGACATGAGTCATGAGTGTTACCAAAAGACAGTCATGGGATAGACTCTGGGGCATGCTTGAGATTGAGTACATTGCTTTCTATGGTCTATTGTTGCTGAAGCTCACTCTCTCCCTCTGTACGCTGGTGATATTCCTTGCTGTTTTGCCTATTTAACCCCATGAAAAGGCAAATTAAGCTATCAGCTGAATGAAGGTCAGCTCACTTTCACTTCCTAGAGGGAAGAGAGCAACTGGCAATATGGAGCTGTAGTTCTGGAAGTTGGGCTACAAGGTGTGTTCTCCATCCTTCCTGCTGTTCTACCCCCATCCCTGGACCTTGGCCACAGAACATGCGACAACCAACCATAAGATTTTTTACATTACCATCACCATTCTGGCAACCACAGGATCCAGAAACACTCCCACTGATAATTTAAGTCAGAAGATGCAAATGTCATCATTCGGTGCGCCCACCCCCAAAATGGCTCCTCCAAACTTCCAGAATCTCCTGTAAGCACAGCCTCACCTGAGAAATTCTATCAACCCTGTAATATCATGACCTCATATTTTATAAATTAAGCTTTTCGGGTCACACATATCATGCTATGGGTAGGGTTTAATGTATAAAATACAAATGAGATCAAGAGTATCTTGTACCCACATCGTATATAGAACATAGTGAGTAGTCACAAAAATCTGTTAATGATTTTTATTACACTGCCACGTCCTTCAACCTTTGCTGGAAAAGCCCAAAGCCTTCTTGTTTGTTTCACCCCCTTTATTTTGAAAGTGGCAACAAGAGATTGTTAAAAGTGGATCATTTAAAAGTCTTTATTTCAATGAACTTTGTTGGTGGGCTTTAATAAAGTGACATGAGAATCTCAGGGACTAGTGACCAATATTCATGGTGGTGGAGCTGGTTAAGGAGTCAGATGCTTCATCAACTCGTCCTTCTCAAGAAAAGAACAATCCTTATATTTGTATAGTCTCCTGTGCTTTTGGAGCTAACTACCTTTCTTTTAGACTGCATTTAGCAGACAGGGGCAACTTTGGTTTTGGTTGTTGAACACAAGTAAACACATTTGCTCCTACAGAAGCTCTGCTCATATCCCTCATTCCTAAATCTGAACTGTCAACTTCTCAGCTGATCTTCAAGGATTTATTTCTCTAGCTACTATCTTGCTCCCATATTAACTTGAAGCAAATTTAAGACATTACATATTTCACCCATTGAGTATTTCAGGATGTATTTCTAGAAGATCAGGTCTCTCTTTTTAACATAACAAAACCATCATCACATCCAAAAGTTTCTTAATATCATTAAACATCCAGTCAGTGTTCAGGGTTCCAATTGTCGCATAGATGTCAAATTTTTTTACAGTTTGTTTGCATCAGAACCCAAATATGCTCTTCACTTTTTATTGGTTGATCTGCCTCTTATCTCTTTAGGTCTATAGGTCATCTGCCCCCTCTCTTTTTATTTCTTGAATTTTTTTGGTTATTGTTGTTAATGAAATGGTGTCTTTGGCTTGTAGTTTCATACCATTGAGATTTTGCTGATTATATTCTAGTTGTATAATTTAACATGTTCCTCTCCACTTCACATCTCCCATAAGTCAGGATTTCTAACCCCCAACACTATGGCCATTTTATTTGCCAGATAATTTTGCCCAGATAATCCCTGGGCATTCTAGGATTTAGCAGCATCTAGGTAGGTGGCCTCTACCCACCAGATGTCAGCAGCACACACACCCGAATTAGTGATAACTAAAAATATCTGCAGACATTGTCAAATATCACCTTAAGGGGAGAACTGTCCATCGTCCCTGCCAAGAACCATTTTTGTGAATTGTAACCTTGATCACATCGAGATCTTTTTTGGAAAAGCTACTTCATAGACGGTATTGTGTTTTTCTAGAATGAGGATCAGAATGCAGAATTGTTCATTGTTCAGGATGTCAGTAGCTATGTCTTTGCAGCACCCAGATTCAGCTGTTCACTAGGGGTTAGGGAACGATGATATTCTAGCTGAATCATTTTTTCTTCATTTATTAGCCAGGATGCTTCGGTAGGAGAAAATTTTCTTCATATGTTATTTGGCTACCCAAAATATATGATTCTTTCCCTTTTTCAATTTCCAAAATGAGTTTTCCTTCTTTTAGTATCATAATCAATTAATGTTCCTTTGCATATTTGATGTGTTTCAATGCAATGCAATTTTTATTCTTAGAGATATTAAAATTATTCCCATATACTGCTTGTGAGAGGCTCTAGGAATGGTCATGTCTCCTTTTGACCTAACTGTCATCTTGTGTATTTGCCTCCCCTGCTCTGGAATCAGTTATTTCTCCAAGAAGTCCTGGCTCCTTTTAAGAAGCCTTATTCCACTAGGGAGGTTGATCATTGTTATTGGGTTGGTCATTGTTTTTAGGCTTTTTCAGTGACGAGAGCTAGGTAATTTTTTTAAGATAAACTACATCATGGAGTGTCTAAGTGGCTCAGTCAGTTAAGTGTCCAACTCTTGGTTTCAGCTCAGGTCATGATCTCAGGATTTTGAGATTGAGCCCCACATCGGGCTCCACGCTCCTTGTGGAGTCTCCTTGAGATTCTTTCATTCTCCCTCTGCCCCTTCCCCCATTCACACTCTCTAAATAAATAAATAAATAAATAAATAAATAAATAAATAAATAAATAAA
>NW_023270380.1:10772831-10815165 GCF_011800145.1 Mirounga leonina | reverse complement strand
AAATAAATAAATAAATAAATAAATAAATAAATAAATAAATAAATAAAATCTTTAAGATAAAAATACATCAGACTTTTATATTCATTTTTCTCTCAATTTTTAAAAAATATTAGCTCTTCATCCCCATCTCCACCATATCTGTGAACACATAATGCTTGAACTATTGCAGTAGCATCTTAAATGATCTTCCTTTCTTTAGTCTCTGCTTAATATTCCAAATTGATTCCTAAGATCTTCTCCATTCTTCAACTTCTTAAATTCAAATTCCTCAACCTGCCATCCCATGTCCTCATAAATCGAGAGTTACTTATCTATACTATCTCTTCCCCATCTACTTTAACCAGAGGCCTCCCTTCTAGTAAAATCATCCCTTACTTGTGTCTCAAATATACCTCTTAATTTGCACCTTCATATCATTGCTCACATTCTCCTCCAAAATTCTTCCTAATTTATTTTGGGGTTGCAAGTAGGTTTCTATGTTCTGTGCATAACTCACATGAAGACCAATAAAAATGAACAGAGAAGTGTATTGTCATCTAAAACTTACCAGAAATAATATGACTCCTATTTTTAAACATGATGGTATTTTAAAATTAAAAGAGCTAAGCAACTACCCACTTTAGTCCCAACATTCTCCCAGTGAGGCTATTAAAGTTCACAGTGATTGAGTCCCTTAATAAATTGACACCATCACGGCTGGGATCCACATACCCTAGTCCAAGTATTCTCTTTTTGCTGCACAAAGCTGACATAAATAGCTCTGTTATGTTGCCAAATTAAATGTTTCTGGAGTTATCTGAGGGAAGGAATGAGGGGAACTGCTGAGGATTTTGTGAAGTATTATTCAGGTTAATAATATTGAATATCTGACCTTCTAGGCTCTACGCACATATCCGTGAGAGAAAAATGCCAGTTGAATTAAGTTTTCCCTGCAAGTGTGAAAGGAAGTAGAAGTAGCTGGATAGATATTAGGATGAGAAAGAAGAGTGGTGCCTGGGTCGCTCAGTTGGTTGAGCATCTGATTCTTGGTTTTGGCTCAGGTCATGATCTCAGGGTCGTGAGACTGAGCCCCGTGTCAGGCTCCACACTCAGCAGAGAGTCTGCTTGGGATTCCCTCCCTCCCCTTCTGCCCCTCCCTTCACTTGCACACACACTGTCTCTCTCTCTCTCTCTCTCAAATACATAAATAAAATCTTTAGAAAAAAAGAAGAGAAAGAAGTGGAAACAAGAAAAAAGTCAAGAGAGCAAGATATTGAAGGTATGGGAAGGATTTGAACCTCCAGATGCAAGCCTCACCTGCTTTGCCATGTTTCAATTGGGCATTGTCCTAGCCCAACTCAGAGACTGTAAAAGCCATATAATCTAAGCCAACAGGGAAAAGCATTTAAGGCATACAAGTAAGATGCCATTCTAGAATGTTCTTTTGAAAGCAGCATACACACACACACACACACAAATACAGATGAGATGAGCTATCTGCTCAAATAACCCACTCTAAGAAGTAGTTTTCAGGTAGGCTGCTGATAGTAGCAGTGAGTCCAAAACCTCATCGAGAATAGTAAATTAAAGCTAAAATAAACTATAAAACAATTTAAGGTATCATAACATGCTGATGTCGTAATAAGGTCTACAGTAAGTAGGGATATATAGGAACTTAAAACCGAGTGTATTCTAGTCAATTTGCAGGTAGGGAAGGATATATATATTTTCAAGCCGCATAATAAAATTGTGGTAAACATGAACTAAGAAGTCAACGTGACCTGAGTTCAAGTGTAGATCAATGATGTATATTATGAAAAAGATGTTGTCTTCCCGAGACTCAGTTTCCTCCGGTGGAAATAATGAAAGTATTTACTTCATGGAGTTGTTGTGAGGATTTCCAAATTCATTTATTGAACAAATATCTATTGCACTGTTTCTCTATGCCAGACATTCTAATACATCTAGTGTATGATCCCTGGTAGCACCCAATCAATATCACCTAATATTACTTTTATTGCTCCAAGGCACTATCTATTAAGATCATTTTTCTTTGCTCTTACATTCCAGACAATCTTCTTATAGTAACTTAGCTTCAAGATAGAATAACTACTGGAGTGCCTGGGTAGCTCAGTCGGTTGGTGTCCAACTCTTGATCTCAGGGTCAGGAGCTCAAGCCTGGCATTGGGCTCCACACTAGGGGCACAGCCTACTTAAAATAATAATAATATATTTTTTAAAGAAGATCCCGTGAGATGGAATAACCACTAAGTGAGAAGCTTGTAGAGCACCCAATGTAAGTGTCGGATCTACTACATAGCAGGTAATTTCTCTGCACACATAAAGCATCGATATTCTGTCTTATCGGGTCTTTTCTGTGATTTTGGTTAGCGTAAATCAGTTCCTCAAAGCCTGATTATCTTTAAGTAAACTTATGTAGTCATAGTAATAAAAACAGAAAGCCAAAATTTATGTAGCCTAGTTAGACCCAATCTTGGGAGCCGGCTGGCCTGCACCTGGTTATTTCATTTTAATAATTACACATTTTACACTTCTTAATGAATTAACTCTCTTTGAGTTTTAACCCTCTTGTGTAATTATTTCAAGGTGTATTTCCAAGACCGAAAAGCATCTGGAAACTTCTTTCTTCTTCCTGCGTTCGTTTGGTTTGCCTGCTCATTCTTCCCAGCTTCTCCTCTATCGTATCACCCAGTTGGCTCTCCAAAACAAAGCTCCTTAACTTAACTTGCCATATCTGTGAGCTCAGCCTTTAAGAGGAGCATTAACACTTTTTTTAAAGTTCCTCAATTCAAGGTCTCCCCACAAGTTCCAACAATCCACTACTCTTTATGGAAGAGAAACCAATTCATGGATTCCAGTAGATTCAGTAACACCAGAGCAGCTGGCTTTCCGTCACTGTGTTGTTCAATGCGTGCTGCTGTGGCAAGGTCGGCCCCTACCAAGTGCACAGGAGACTTGAGTGGTTCTGTTTGCGAACCCTCATCGCCTTATCTTTATTTTAGATCAGCTTATGGAACACTGAAGAATATATGCACATTGTATGTCTAAAAATACATATCCAAGTATAAATACACATATTTACAAATACCTGTTATATATTTTATGTGTGTGTATATATATTATACATAATAAACTTTGTATAATATATACTTGTAAGATTATACATATATTTATACACACATATACTACTTAGAATATGTGTGCACAAACAGGCACACACTCAGAAAAAGAATTACTTTCCTTTGAATAAATATTCTGCCAAACAATTTTAATTATCTAAGCATTAATATACCCTTTCCAGTGACCTTAAGAGTCTGGGTTTCACATCTTCATTTTGAAGCATCTCATCAGAAAATGTGGCTGAACTTATCACACAGGAGAAAATGGATCTATTAGGTTACATTTTTTAAAAAGCTTCTTGGTCTCTGAAACCTGTGCTGCTTGTAGAAAATATTTATATTCATTTAATAAGCCTAAGTTACATACAATATATTATATTCATATTCATTTAACAAATATTTATATTCAATAAATAATTACAGAGCTCAGTGCTGTTCTAGATGCAGGAAACAAAGACAAACCCCTGGCCCCCATAAAGCTTGCATTTTAATGGGAAAGCTTGGTAATCAATTATAAACAGATGTATATTATGGTATCAGGTAATAGTAATCACTGATAATAAAGATATAGCAGGTGGGACAGTAGGAAGGACACAAGGCAGTATGTTAAACAGAGAGACCAGGAAAGTCCCCTTTGGGAAGTGACACCTAAACAGAGAATGGACCAACATGAGAGAGATGCGATGTATTTGAGCGTCTGGCCCAGTAGCTCTACACCGTCAAGGATGGAGATGGTCTCGCAAGTTAGCAAGGTAGCCTGCCACAGTATCATCACGGCTGGCAGAAGATAGGAAACTCCCAGGTCAGAGACAAAGGACTCCGTTGCTCACAGCACAGCAGGCCTCATGACCTCCACCTTGCCCTTGTTCCCCAAGTCCCAGGAAGATGTGAAAGCTGACCCAGGTGTACGTTGCACATACAATGGGTCTACGCCACGATGAGGAGCCCCAAGCATAGGGAATCCCCATGCTATAAAGGGGGCTGCTAGCAAACCTATCCGATCTCGGCCCCAGAGAGGGACACCGTCTTTATTACACTGGCCAGGAACAAACCTGCCCTGTCTCCTGAAAAGAGATATTACCACTGTTTTCTAAGGCAGAGGGTTTGGTCTGCTACGCAAGCATCCTTGAAAATAATCTGGAACAAAAATTGATCTGAGACGTGCAGACATATCCTGGAGAATAGTCTCCTCATGTCAACTTTTAACAAACATCAGAATCACCTAGAAGGCTTGTTCAAACACATATGGCTAGTGCTAACTCCTGATTTAGTCTGTCTGAGGTGAGTCTCAGAATTTGCATTTCCAAAATTTCCCAGAAGATAGTGATACTGCTGATCAGGAATCCACATTTTGAAAAATCACCATTTTAAGTCTATTAAACAGACCATGTTTTGTTGTGTTGTCCCTGATTTGTTTTCATCTTGCTCAGCTTTATAATCAGAAAATCATAATTTTAAATTGCTTCTGCCTCTTGGGATCTTTTATTTCATTAAGTCTGGCAAGTAGTATATCTCTTATTAGAAACAATTGTCATAGGGCACCTGGGCAGCTCAGACGGTTAAGTGTCTGCCTTCGGCTCGGTCATGATCCCTGGGGTCCTGGGATCGAGCCCCACATCGGGCTCCCTGCTCGGCGGGGAGCCTGCTTCTCCATTTCCCTCTGCCTGCCGCTCCCCCTGCTCTCTCTCTCTCTAATAAAAAATAAAAAATCTTTAAAAAAAAAAAGAAACAATTGTCATATCTTATAACATGGTTCAGCTTACTGCCTTTTATATGTTCATTCCAGACACAAAACAAAGGAGACAGTTGAAATAATAGAGAAAAAAAAATCCTGCTTATAAAATTACCTCAGTAATCTTAATAGGAAGCTTGTGCCTAGAATTGATATTAATGGCATCCCGGTTTTTATCTATAAGATGCTTTGACAGAAGCTCAGATGTTGGCATTGTTTCAAGAGCACCAATGATTTTCCATCTACTATCACATACTCTTGGTGGCTGCAGCTTTAAACAAGTTTTTGAAGTCAAAATTGAGCTTTAAATGGTCTAATAATATTATGTATTTCAGATCACACACAGGTCCATAAATCTATACCATTAAAACATAAATACACTTCACGGCTATATTCAGAATTGTTGCAAACCCGGCAGGGTTTTTTTGTTTTTTTGTTTTTTTTTTTTTTAATAGCTTGAAAATGTAACTGTTCTATGAACTTAATTCCATAAGCACACAGACATGCGGTTTATTCTTATGAGAAAAACACTTACTGCTATTTAAAATATTTTCATATTCACAATCTATTTTAACAAAGATATTTTGTAGGAACTATCCCATTACCCAAATTTACCACTAGAATGTAGATTGGGAGATTTGCCTGTGATTTCGCTCTTAATCCAAGGCATTGACTCTATTTAATCAATAGATGGCGCTTGTGGCCATCTTACTTAGCATGTTAAGGCCCAGTATTAAAAATTGTGAAAACTTCTCTCTCTAAAAAAAAAAAAAAAATAGACATTAAGTCTTAGAGCAATTCACAAACAGAAGGTAGGGCAAACTTGCTAAGCACTTTACATATGGCATCACAAAAATACTACAAAATTGGTAATACACCGATTTCACAAAGTAAGGATGCAGAGAATAAATTGTGTGTGCACATTTTCCCTGCAAATAGTGGAAGCAGGATTTGAATTCAGGTCAGCCTGACCCAAGTTTGTCAATATCTCATACCAACACATCAAGTCCTAATACACATAAATCCTTCACGTGATGCTATGCTACAAAGTACATTTTGGTCTTTGTTACCACTCTTCCCTCTTTGTGTTAGGCAGTAGGTATGAGTAACAGTTTTTATCACTGCTTTGAATTTGTAAACTGTCATTTCAGGGAACCCAGGGCTCCTTCTCATTATATGTTCTCTGCTGCTATGGCTCAGGAAGACACAAAAAAGCCCTTGTTTCATCGCCAAAGCTTATCATTATGTCCTCCTCTGATACCTTTACCAGTTGTTTACTAACAAATAATTCATTTTTTCCATGTAGCTAACCTGTCCATTTCTTTAATGTGTCAGGTTCTCTTAAAACCACATGTAAATAGCAAACCCACTTGGGACTGGCTTACATGGCAAAAGTATTCCTAAACTTGATACAAAATTTACAATGCCCTGAGTTTGATTTACTTCATCATCTTATTACTAATTTCTTTTTAAAACTTTTATTTTAGGGCTGCCTAGGTGGCCCAGTCAGTTAAGCATCTGCTTTCATCTCAAGTCATGATCCCAGGGTCCTGGGATCAAGTCCCGTGTTGGGCTTCCCACTGATGGGGAGTCTACTTCTCCCTTTGCCCTTCACCCAGCTCATGCTTTCTCTCAAACTCAAATAAATAAATAAATAAAATCTTTTAGAAAAAAACCTTTTTTTGAAGTTTTCAAGCACAAAAATTGAGAGAGTAGTGGAGCTCCCAAAGATCTCTCAGCCAAAATGTCTATATTTTGGCCTAAATTACATGGCCAATTTTATTTCATCTCTATTCCCAACACAACCAGCAACGGATTGTTTTAAAGCAAACTTCCAGACATCATATCATTTCATCTGGAAATGTTTTATGACATAGCTTTAAAACATAAAAAAAAAATTTAAAAATGTAACCACAATATCAGTATCACCCCTAAAAACCAAGCAAATAATGAATTCCTTAATATTATCAAATATCCACACTATGTTCACATTTCCATGATTGTCTCATAAATATGTTTTTTACAGTTTGTGCAAATCAAGAATAAATACTCCTATATACTGCATTTGGTTTATAGGCATCTTAAGACTCCATTTGGGTCACTTGGCTGGCTCAGTCGGTAGAGTATGTGATTCTTGATCTTGGGGTCATGAGTTTGAGTCCCATGTTGGGTGTAGAGATTACTTAAAATAAAAAAAAAAAGACTGTCTACACCAGTTTCCTTCTAATTTTCTTATTTCTTTATGCCCATATGTTTACTGATGATAGCTCCCAATCCCAACAATGTAATCTGTCTTTGAGAATACTTTCTATTGAATCCTTTTCTGGCAAGTGCAATCTGTTTCCTGTAAGACCATAAAGTACATCCAATTTATATCCCCATTTTACCTTTTAATGTTTCTCTTCTTACCCCAAATGGCCACGTTAAACTCAGTCTATGCAAGCACTATACTCCTAATACAATTCCGCCCCTCAGTCACTCCCAGCAATCATCTCCTCCCACGCCACGTCAACACCACAAGGCTCCCATCCTCAAACTCACACCAGAACCGGAATACCTAAGGCTCCATTTTGTGACTCCCTCTTTCCATCTGTTGATCAAATGCAACATAAGAAGCCTCTCACACCTTCTATCATTTGACTTACCCCAACAGAGGGCTTACTTCCTAAATCAGAATCAAATTTATTTCTGAGTTTCTCCTGAAAAGGTCTTTTTCCATCATGATAGGATAGATTCAAGAAGGCGCTGCCATTCCTTGAATTTCCACCCTCCTATCAAAATATCAAGGTATGCCTTTAAGAATAATGTGATGGGAAGGGTTTTCTTCTTGGTCTTGTTTGGTTACTCTTTTTTCCATGTCAGGATTTGATTTCATTTACACCACCTCCAAATGAGCTAACTATCCTCATTGACTACTAAAAGCTGTTTCTGGAATCTCTGTTAAACCCTAGGAATGAACAGCATGGTGGAATCAGAAAGACCAATCTGTCCAGAGGAGCTCTGATCATCAAGGACACAGTAAGGTGGTTGCTTGAGAAGCAGGACAAAATCATTCATATATGTTCCCAAGTTATTAAACAAATGTTCTCATTCAAAAGTATCTCTTAGATGCTCCTTTCAAATGGTCTGGGATAGAGCTCTTGGATTTGAAAGCTGAACTCAGCACATAGCACAAGACAATTGAGCTCTTAATAACAGAAACTTGACCATTAAAATAGTTGAAAATACTTATTGATCTTAAAGCCATGGTTGGTTTGTTCAGAAGATATAAACACGAGCTGATGAGAATTTTTCCAACTGTTTATTCCTTATCATTTTTGTTTTTATTGCAAGGAAGAATAGTAGAACACAGAGCCTGCACTGAATCCAGATTCCGATTCATGACAAAGCATGTCCATTTTTGATAGGTTTCTTATCATCTCAAAATTTATATGTATATTTGAGTAAAACCCATCTTGTTACTCTCACTTGAATATTTTTAACTAAATAGCCTTAAATTAGTGTTCTCAAATAGTCTTATCCTTTTATTCTTAGTAGATTTTATACTTTTAGCAAGTTTGCAAAAACGATCGCTGGGATTTTTATTAAAATTGCATTAAGCCTTTTCAATAATTCTTTAAAAATTGGTAATTCTTCAAGCAGAATCTTCTTCAAAATAGTGTTTCTGGACTTCAGTTCAAGTTGCCTTCTATGTCCCTTAGTAAAAGTATGTAGTTTCCTATATATAAGTCTCTTTCATTTCTTATCCAAGAAATGGAATTTTATGATTTTGTGGGTAGCATGAATTAGATTTTATTCTATTCTTATATATCTAACAAGCTATCACTGGTGTAGAACTGTGACTATCAGCCAAGGCATTACAAAATCACTTGTGGGTTTTTTTTTTTCCAAACTGTATTCCCTTGATGCCCAGGGATTCTGATACATCTTCTAGAATATAGGTCTGCCCGCCACCTTACTTATGAGTATATATATCACCCCTCAGGATCAGGAGCGGGGAGCAATATTAAGTGCACTGAAGTAAAACAAAGCTATGGGGTCATTGTTTTTGCTTTTTGTTTGTTGTTGCATGGAATCACTTTATTACTTTTCCTATTCTGAGAGCTTTTCTTTTGCATTGAGCAATTTGCTTTCTAAAATAAACCTCAAGCATTTCCTCTATTAATCAATAACCAGTGAATGTATGTGTGATAAAGCCTGTGCTGAATGCTTCAAGAATACACAAACCTGAAGGTCTGAATTTACCTTTGATCAATCAGGTTTGGGGAGGAAGTGGTACCTAACAGTCGGGTTAATTAAGCTAAGCCGAAAACAGAGCAACAGAAGAAATAAGCATGTGCATTTTCATGAACCGTACTAATAGTCTGTCCTTTTGCATATAGGCATCAGGAAAGTAAAAATAATTGCTAAAGGAGGGTGTTGAGGCAGGAAAAAACCAAAATTCTGAGAAAAACAAACTTCAGCATTTCTGCACATCCTGTAATTTCATTTATATATATAAATGAGATGCGCATGGAACCCTTACGTTGACCAAGGATGTCCAGCTAAATCATTCTCTTGAGGTTGGAAGAGGTGGAGGGGAGGCTTTCGTGATGTAGCCCTTGGAGACAACGCCCATAGCCCTCTACCTTAAAGAAGGGGTCATCTCTTCATAAAGCCAACACTGCCTACACTAATAATGGGCCGTCTCTGAATGCTGATTTCGAAATGGTTCATTTGGAACTTGCAACACATTTTCCTGTGAAAATGATGCTTTATAGCAGAGCTTCTCAGACTTCAGGCTACACCATAGTCTCCTAGAGAGCTTGGTAAAACACAGAGACACCCAAGTCCAGGATGCTGATTCTGGACATCTGGAGTGGACCCCAAGGAAATTGCATTTGTGTGGATTGCCAACAAATACAAACACACACATGCTCTTTTACTGCCATATGGAGCCTCTCCTCCCTCCACCCAGCTTCAGGCAACCATTAAGGGAGGTGCAGAGCCCCTGACAGTGGTCTTGCTTGGAGAGGATTAAGACATGCAGATTGAGTGGAAGAGATGTCAGTAGTTTGTTCCACTGAAGGATTAGGCGGGAGAGAGGAAGCTTGCTGGATTGGGCTCCCTTTGGTAACTACTCTCAGCAGATCCATGGGAACTAGACAATGAGGGGATATGCCCACCAATCACAATGACTTCCGGGCAAATGGAGTGGATCTAGTGGGAAGGGAAAATATGGGATTCCCAGAATGCCCCGTCTCCCAATTCTTGTCAACTCATGATGATATCCATACCCTTCTCAAAGAGGAGAGGGGACTGACATTTATTTAACGCCTACTAAACATCAAGCACAATCTTAGGCACATGTGCACACCATCACACTCCCTTTTCATCCTCATTTTATGAACAAATCTACTGGGCAAAGAGCACAGCTCCCACCCCTGCCTGGTGAGTGGCTTTTAATAAATTACTTGACCTCTTCAAGCACAGTTTATTTGTTTTTTAGTCTGTAAATGAGAGCAGTCATTCATAGTTTCTAGGGATTATGGTGAGGATTAAAATATATAGGTCAAAAACTCAGCACAGTGCCTAGCCCATAGTTGATGTTCAGTAAATTGTAGCTAGATCATCATAATGACCATAATTGTCCTCATTATCAAAAAACAAGAACCAAAACAAAACAGAAAAGACACCAAGTGGAGCTTGCTTAAGCAACAGAATCTAAATTCAAATCTAGGCACTTTTTTTGCCTTCACCCTAGCCTTGCTACTCAAAGACTAGGCCAAGTTCTTAGTAGTTTATTAGAAATGGAGAATCTCAGATTCCATCCTGACTACTTGAATCAGAATCTATGTTTTAACAGGATCCCCAGGTGATCTCTATCACATTAAAGTTTGAGAAGCACAATTCTACAGAACTTGTGCATTTATTTACTTGTCTGGTAGAACGTTATGCTTAAATTGATGCTGAAAATTAGCTTTGTGCTCTTGGCTATGTCTAGAATGTAAGTTCAACAAGGGTAAAGATTTTTATTTGCTCACAGCTGAACTCCACTGCCTGAAAAAAAATCTGGTATATAATGTAGAAGCTCAGTAGATGTCTGGTGAGTAAATAAATCTGAGGCAAAATTGGGGGGGGCAGGATATTTCTGGAAATGTTTTACATACTGAAGCAGAAGGAAGCACCCTTCCATAGACATAATTAATTGCCAATCAAGGTCCAGATAAATTGGTGCTCCCCTTTCTATTTGCCAAATACTGGAGGAAAGGAAGAAAGAACTGGTTATTCTTGCTGCCCTAGCACGTTACCTTTGTGCAAACTAATTTGCACATCACCCAGAAGCCTAGAGTTGTCAGCACACTGCTGTGTTCAGAACATTCCTTTCAGAGCACTTGGTTTCCATGATCAACCCTTGACATGTCTCTTGTGGTGAAGGGTCTTAAAGCTTGGACTCCACAGTCACTTTTGAAATGAAAACTTTGCCACGAAGACGCCTAAATTTAACAAATACAACGAACACCCAAGGATCACTAGATGAATTTCTGCTTCAAAAGGTGGTTGTTCACTATCAGCATTTTGAATGGACTCACGTCCATTGAGCAACCATAGATAGTACTCATCAAAACAACAACAAAAGTGACTTTATGAGTTTTGTTATAGTTACTTGTGTGCATTTCAAATTTCTACCACCAAACTATAAGTCTCTAAAAGAGTATATCTCTTTTAAAAATATTATTGTCCAGGAATATTTGATATATTCAAAAGAATATATGCAACACGTGTGAGCTATAAAACATAACAAATCTAACACTCCACATCCAGACCCCACATGAGAAGAAAGATGGCCATTCTATTGCATCCACCTGCATGCCTGTGGTTGGCTGGGGGAAAAATGGTCCCTCGGAGATAGATTTACCTCACAATCTCCAGAATCAGTTAATGGTCTGTGAAGATTCTGTGTGTGCACATGTCTGCATACAGTGATATGTACATGTATATGTACATGTAATATCCCTTGTCACTTTCAGTTATGGGAGACAGTAATTTAGTAAAACTAATAACAAACCCGAAATCAGTTGTAGCCTTAGCTCTGACACAAGCTTTCAGTTAATTTTAACTTCTTAAAAGTGCAAGTTGTCTTGAAATGAAGAAATGTGAATACATAATCTCTGAGGACTGCATAAGCCCTAAATACCATGATTCTATAAAGAAGTTTTGTGAAGCACCTGAATGAAGACAGACAGAGAGGAGAAATAAGTTAAAGTTTAATATGACTGTCCATTGAATTTGGAGGCAAACCTGTTTTCTCTTTTGACATAAAATTTACATGCAAGTAACTAATGAAAGAAGTGATAAACAATTTTTTATTGGCACTTCAGAAAACTGAAATGATTGTTAATGCATCAGATTCCTATGGAACTGCTTTCTTTAATAAACTCAAAGAGGGCAAACTTTAACATCGTAAACATTCTTGCTTTTGTACTTTACTGCACTTGAATGAAACAATAGCCATACCCTTAAGGAGCTCACAGTCTCGTGGAAGAAAGACACAAACATATGGATTATGTGTTAGCATCCCATTGCTGGACACCACAAACAGTGACTTCACACAACACAAATTTACTACCTTACAGTTCTGGAGGTCAGACATCCAAGATGGGTTTCAGTGGGCTAAAATTAACTAATAAATTCTTAGATATGTCATAGCTGTAGGGGGTATTAAAATGGAAACTTCTATTGAGACCTAATACTCCAGAGTGGAGGGTTAGAGTCCCAGGGAGGACCTGCGCTAAAGGTAGGAGAAATCATTTGACTTTTAGAATGTTGTTTCATGAACTGCCCCGTCCACAGAGGATGAGGAGAGACCGCTACAGATTGGCAGGTGGTGGGGGGTTTTTGGTTTGTTTTTTGGATGTTACTAGCTTATTATAAAAGAGAGACATGGACATATTCACGGGATGACCGATTTCAGAATTTGGTGGAAGGGGCAGCTTCATGGGATGCCATCTCAATAGTGACTTACTTCAGTCTCCATACTTTGCAAGAGTATCACCCCTTCTAAGTAAGAAATGATCCTGGCCATCTAGAACTACTTTGGTGCCTCCCTATTCTGGGAGGATGATACCCGACTTTCACGCGAACCAGCGGAATCCATCCACCCTTTCCTTCGGAGCCCAATCCGACAGCTACTACCGTTGCCTGCAATGCTTTTCCCTGAGATTTTTCTGGAAGCATAACGCCTCTTGGTTGATATTTCGGCTACACCCCTTTCAGCTAAAACTCAGTCGAGGAGGGGACGAAATTTTCTAAATGCCTGTCTTGCTAGCAGTGTGTAGCCTGTTCTCAGACACTGGGATGGTCGGTGGCAGGTTTAATAAGCCGAGAAATTTACTTTTCAGGTTTGACTCATGAGTGTAAGAATCTTAAAAGTGGCTAGAGAGGCCTTACCTGGATTCAGTGCTCGTATGCAGTCCCTCAGGCTGAACAACACATGAGCTTGGCAGGTTTTGCTCCTGGGCAGCTTCCTGAGCGGGGAAGGTGAGCAGAGCACACAGTCCGAGGACACAGAGGAGGTGAGGAGCCTCTGGGTGCTGGGTCCAGCTTGGGTCCGGCTTGCAGGTCAACTAAGGGGTCATGTCCTCTCGGTGACTGCCTCCAACACACATCTCAAAGCTCTAAAAAGGTCAGAGATTGTGGATTTCAGGGTGAGCTTTTGGAGAAATGTATTACCACATTGTGAATCCCACCTCTTCTTTTCCTTCCCCATTCTCCCTCTCCCCAGGAACAGGGATGCACCTGCTTGCCCCTCAGTTCAGGCCAAAAGGGTGACTTGGAGAGCATAATGCATATACCCTGCACTTTAGGAATCAGCGACCTGGTGTCTGACTCCACCTGCAAAGCTAAGGATCTAGGAATGCCCTGCATGGCCGCTTTCTAGGCTTGGAAAGAAGTGGGCTACATGGGGCCCGGGAGAGACAGTCACTACATGCTTGTCTTTCATCTGGAGGACCGCCTGGAAGACCAAGAACCATCAGCGAGAAGAGGCCGGAGGTATCACCAAATAACTTGGAGCTGCAGAGGTAAGTGAGCATCTGGAATAGAGATGCGTGTCCCCTGTCCAAAGAGCTACGGATAGGCTTCTCCAAAGAATCCCACAAGACAGTCAGTTTTCAGAATAATCAAGTCTAGAAAACACTAGTAATACAACAGGACAAGTAGTAAGAACTTGCTCCCCTTTTATCTTCTGTGGTCCCAACTCAGTGAACCAGAAACCAAAGTTCGAGAACTCGAAGAGAAAGGGTAGAAGCACCCGGAGAGAGAGTGTGAGCCAACATACTCCCTTTCCTAATGCAAGCTTCTGATCTCAGGCTGGTTGGATACAGGCTCCAGTGGGGAAGGTGCAGAAACTTTAATTTTAAATCCAGATTGAATTGTGATCCTTCTTGGTGAAGTCAGGGGATTTTCCTGAGTTTTCATGCAGATGGGAATAATTAGCACCATATGGCAGATTTATAAAAGCAGTAACAAATAAAATGGGCTTGTTCCACGTACACATCACTATTCAGGGTCATGGCCTTAGAAGTCTGGGCTGGAAGCCTGAGATGCTTGATCACCCAGGCCTCATCCTTGACCCACACCACACACATAACCTCCAGGTGATGCCGCACACATAAGGTGTGCACCTGCTGGGAAGCTCTCAGCCTCACCCAGCTTCCAGACCTCTACCATTTGCTCTTCCAAGGCCACTGACACCCATTGAGCATTACGCTTTATACTGGCTAATTTTATAGGATTTCTTAATGCGTGATTTTGACCTTCTATCATTAATAACAAATTTGAACATCCGTTCATGCATATGGTCTCTATTTATATTTAGCCTATGTGAAATTTTTTATATCTGAACTTTTCCCACTTTTTCAAATTATGTTCTGTCTTTTATTTGCTGGTTCCTAAGTACTCCTTATATATAAAGATTACTAACTCTATTATATAAGTTATAAATATGTTTCTAAATTCATTGCTTTTGGAAATTCTCTATGCTGCTTTTAGGAATGTAGACCTATTGAAACTTTTACATGGCTTAATTAATGATCTATTGTCATGATTTCTGCCTTTGGTATCATATTTAGAAAGCCTTCCTCACTCAAATATTATAAAAATATTTACCTACATTTCCTACTACCTTAATATTATTATATTTTGCATCTAAATTTTTAATTTACATGGGATTTCTTTTGGTATTTGGAATGATGCAAGTATTTAGCTTTATTGTGTTCCAAATATTTAGTCAATTATTCTGATGTCATTGGGGAAAAATTCCTTGTCCACACACCTTAAACAAGGTTTTATTGTGTTACAAAGTCTTGACATTTAGGGGCGCCTGGGTGGCTCAGGTTGTTGGGTGTCTGCCTTCGGCTCAGGTCATGATCCCAGGGTCCTGGGATCGAGCCCCACATCTGGCTCCTGGCTCGGCGGGGAGCCTGCTTCGTCCCTCTCCCTCTGCCTCTCCCCCTACTCATGCTCTCTCTCTCTCTGTATCTCTGTGTCTCAAATGAATAAATTAAAAAAAAAAAGTCTTGACATTTAGATGCATTTCATAGTGAAAATTTTCGTTGTATTCTATACTTTTGCATAGCTAGAATGAACCCATGGTGATGTATTATATTTGCTAATTTTTTATTTAACTTTGATGTATCACAATTTATAAGTAAGCATGGTCTGTAGTTGCCTTTAACTTTTTTTGATTTTTTTTTCAATGAGGGTTATTCTAATCAGATGCATTAGAAATATCTTCTTGATGCTCTGTAATAGTTTCGATAGCCCAAGAATTGTCTGTTCTTTCATAATTTGTTAGAACTGTAATCTATAACTCCTTAAGTATGATGCCTTTTTCACGAAGGGATTTTTATTGCCTTTTAAATTTTTTCTAAGATCTATTTAGGTTTTCTATTGTTTCTAGAGTTCATGTTA
Organism: Mirounga leonina; assembly: GCF_011800145.1. Lineage (NCBI taxonomy): Eukaryota > Metazoa > Chordata > Mammalia > Carnivora > Phocidae > Mirounga > Mirounga leonina. The sequence goes on along the minus strand of NW_023270380.1, from coordinate 10,799,361 downwards.
ATCATTTATATTTCACAATAAAATTTCCATTTCATCCAAAAGCATCCATAAAGCTAATATATGTTATGAATCTCTAAGAGTATAACATAAAGGGTTCTTAAACGTTTCTGGCTGGGAATCTTTTGTTGTTGTTTAACTAATTTTTTGTAGGACTATTGTTCTAAGTTATACACTTTGGAAAATGCTAACACCATGTCTTAGAACATTCCCTTAAATTTGTTTTTAAATTCTCTCTGCACAAAGAATTGTATTCCCTTTCTTATTCTGAATCTTGTATATTGCTTTTCCTCTATTTTATACAATTATTTTTACTCAAAGAAATAGCTTTTGAATATGTGTGTTCATTCTTCTGTTTTTCAACTCTTTAAAAAAATTTTTTCTCCCTTAAGGGAAAGGGTAAAAGAAATTGAAATCAGGAATTCACCAGGAATTTGTTTCAGAAAACGTAACTGGATGTACTTTTAAGTATTTAAACTGAATGAAATAAAAGGAAGCTAGAAGAACGAACAGGTATACAACATAAAGGTTTTAGTTACGAATATTGTGAAATGATTGTCATAGTAAGTTCAGGTAATATCCATCATCTCATACAGGTACAATAAAAAGAAATGGAAAAAAAAGAAAAAAAAATGTCTTTCCTTGTAATGAGAACTCTTGGATTCATTCTCTTAACAACTTTCCAATAAGTAATACAGCAACAATAACTATAGTTATCATGCTGTACCTTACATCCCTAGTTCTTATTTACCTTTTAAGTGGAAGTTATCATTGGAACACCTTCTCTCAATTCCCTCTGGCCCTACCTCCCAGCCTCTGGTATCCACAAATCTGATCTCTTTTTCCATGAGCCTGTATTTTTTCCCCTTAGACTCTACATATAAGTGAGATCATACAGTATTTGTCTTTCTCCGTCCGACTTATTTCACTGAACATAATGCCCTCAAGGTCCACCCATGTTGTTGTAAATGGCATGATTTATCTTTCCTTCTTAGGATTACTTTGGCTATTTGGGGTCTTTTGTGGTTCCATATAAATTTTAAGATTTTTTCTCTACTTCTAAAAAAATGCCATTGGAATCTGGATAGGGATTGCATCGAACCTATAGATAGCTTTTGCCTGTATTGACATTTTAACAATATTATTTCTTCCAATCCATGAACCTGGGATACTTTTTCATTTATTTGTGTCTTCTTTGATTTCTTTTATCATTGTCTTATAGTTTTCAGAATAGAGATCTTTTACTTACTTGGTTAGATTGATTCCTAAGTATTTTATTGTTTTTGATGTTATTTTAGAGGACATTGATTTTATTTTTATTTATTTTTCAGATAATTCATTGTTAATGAACAGAATGCTATTGATTTTTGTATGTTAATTTTGTATCCTGCAACTTTACTGAATTTGTTGATTAGATCTAACAGTTTTTTGGTTGAGTCTTGGGATTTTATATATTAAAAACACGCCATCTGCAAATACAAACAACTATACTTCTTCCTTTTTAATTCCAATGCCTTTTATTTTTTTTCTTGTCTGATTGCTCTGGTTAGGACTTCCACTACTATGTTGAATAGAAGTGGTGAAAGTAGGCATCCTTGTCTTTTTTGTGATCTTAGAGGAAAAGCTTTCAACCTTTCTCCATTGAGAATGGTGTTAGCTATGGGCCTATCACATATGGTCTTTATTATGTTGAGATATGTTCCTTCTATACCTGATTTGTTAAGTGATTTTATTGTGAATGGTTGTTGAATTTTGTCAGATGTTTTTTCTGCATCTATTGAGATGATCATAGGTTAATGTGGTATTATCACATTGATTGATTTGTGTATATTGAACCATCCTTACATCCCAGGAATAAATTCCACTTGATCATGGTGAATGATCCTTTTAATGTGCTGCTGAATTCAGTTTTCTAATGCATGGTTGAGAATATTTGCTTCTATATTCATCTAGAATATTGGCCTATAGTTTTCTTTGGTAATAATGTCCTTTTCTGGCTTTGGTATTAGGGCAATGCTAGCCTCCTTTAAAAATATTAATTCTCAAGTTGTTTATAAAGATAAGCACCATACACAACTAGTCTGTAGATAAAATATTTTGAGTGGAAGAGAAATTCTTTTCTCTTTTTGCCTCTTTCCATTTTGTAAAATGGATAGACTTGATCCTATCTGTACATATAGCTTATTGGATAATAACACAAACAGATAAACATTGACTTAGAAACCCCATTTGCCCTGAATTATAATTTTTTCTGTATTTCAAAACATATGGACTGTCTACAAATGGCCATTTGGACTATGAGACCTATAACAAAATATTAAATATTTACATAATAAGATAATTCAGGCATTAAATGTCTTGGTAAGGGGTAAAATGTCTCATTATTTGTCCCCCATCAGCTAGTTCTCTAAAAATTTATAACTTCTCTGAATTGTTTCCTCACCTGTAAAATGGACATTATAATATCTACTGAGCAGGGTTTAGGTGACAATTTGAGTTAAGGGCTTGGTCTCAGGACCCTTTCCCAGTAGCTATGGCCTTTTAAGGCCCCTACAACATTTTAAAAAGAGGTCTTTGGGGCTTGCAGAATCTTAGGTGATTTCACTTCATGATATACCAAACTATGCAAGTGCTTTAACCCATAGATATATCTGAATTGTGAAGCAAATTCCTCCAAAGATCTTGTGGTCTAAACCTTGTGATTTAACTCATGTGGCTATATTATAATAAACTATATTTCGTTGATTTCAAAATGCTTTTTTTTTTTACATTTTCATATCTCATTACTCGGAATGCTTCTTACAATCAATGTCTTATAAGTATGGCTGATGTTGTGTTTCTTTCCTAGGAGTACATAATATGATGAAAGTTACATTTTACAAATGAGGACATCTTAGATTCAACAAAATAGTGTAAGATCTTCAGCCTTTTCAAATTTAACACCCCCTCCCTGGGAAAACCCACATGCCTTAATGAATTACTACAATCATTAACAGAGGGAGTGAATTTTGATCTTTGTTTTGTCCATGGGCCTTGTTTCCCTGTGACTCATAATCTCCAATACACTCCAGCCAACAAGATACCAGGTGCCTATCCACCCAGGCACATACAAAAGGTCTTCAGCACACACCTTTGGAGGAAGACATACCCTAAAATAAAAATCTTGAATCTCACAGATAGCCTAGGTCCCTACCAACCCATAAAAATGCAAACCCCAGGGGATAGTACACAAAGGCAATAAACCAAAACAATACGTCAGTCCAACATTACACAAATACCAAGGCATATAATCTCATTGATGAAACAATGCCAGATTCCTGGCTCAGATTTAAAGTCACAGATTTTTTTTTTTTTTAAGACAATGTTTTTAGCTCGGTTTTAGGTTCACAGCAAAATTGAGAGGAAGGGACAGAGATTCGCCACTTATCACCTGTCTCCACAGGTGCATAGCTTCCACATCATCATTATTCCCTGACCAGAGTGGTCCATTTGTTACAACTGGTGAACCTACTTTGACACATCATCATCACCACAAGTCCACCATTTATATTAAGGTTCAGTCTTGTAAATTGTTGTGAATTCTAGCAGTTTCAACAAATGTATAGTGACATGTATACAGTATAGTACCAGTCTAGTACAATACAGAGTATTTTCATTGCCCTCAAAACACTCTGAAGCCACAGATTTTAAAAAGTGTTCACACTGGGGACCCAGCTCCAGTCCACTGTGAATGTTGCTTTCCCTTTAAGACTTCTCTAATCCCCTAGCCCCTAGAACACAGTTGCTGGATACACATACTCACTACCAGGATGAGCCTATAGCTTGAGTCAAGCAGGGATTACTCTCTTCTTTCCCTTGCTCTGTCCTAACACCCTGGAGCTTTTAGAAATCATGATGAAAGAGGAAGGAAGTGTTCTTGAAAGAACACCTACCCCTCCAGCAGGAGGCAGGAAGGAGAAGCAACAAAGCAAGATGGGCCCCAACCCTTCTGCAAAGGGAAAGTAGCTTTGCCCTATTATTTTGTGATCTAGACGTTGGGAAATAAGTTTAAAGAAGATCCCAAAAGCACAAATATGAATGGAAAAGTAAATATGTAAACAGAGTTGGATTTCTGTTCACTGAGTCAAGTCATAGATGAATGGAATAGAGAAATGACGGATTGACAGAGATGTTTACAACAGTACAACTAGCAAAACAGATAGAGAAATAAATGGGTACTTCCAGTACTGTGGATGGGAACACACAGCCTATTCTAGAACAATCTGACAGCACATAGTAAAATTGAGCAAACTGTATGACCTATCACCAAAGATCTCATCTCTAGAAATACATCTCAAAGAAATTCTCACACATTCCATAACGGGGGGTGTAAATGCTGATGTTTTTAACGGTGGGGATTTTGAGGAAATAAAATTACATGTCTGACTCGGGGAGGGGGGACAGGATACTTAAAAAACAGATATTGTGGAATTCCATGGAACAGTAATTAAAAGCAAACCATATGTACAGATGGGAACATGCTGTGTTCTCAAAAGCAGGGCTGACTTGATCGGTATGTCACATATGCAAAGCATAGGGCCCCGTGCTTGGAATGTTCTCACATGTACTCCTCTGCTGCCTACATATTGAAATTCTTCATCGTTTTTAAACATGGCATCCCGTATTGTCATTTTGCTCTGGCTCTCGCATATTAGGCAGTCAGTCCTGTTCATAAGCGTAGCATAGAGAAAGGTAAAAATGGGATGAGATTTATTATGAAATACCATATGGAAAAGTTGTGTACTATATTCTCTACAATGATATGTTAGAATGACAGGTTAGGGTAGAATGGAGGTCAAGTGTGTGGGAATGGGGATCAGAGACAAAGGTTAAAGTTAAATAAGAATAAACAAAACCACAAAGGGCCCTTATATGGATGAATAACTCATTCACTGTAAGTCTCCAAACAACAATGATTTGGATATTCTTTGGATGAAGGGTGCCCTGCAGAAAACTCTTGGTAAAGTAGTTTAATATCAACTAGGCAGTACTTGAAAGCTTCACCTTCCCACTTCTTTTTGCCTAAGGGTATCTCATTTTCTAGCATAGACTAGATTCCAGTTGTCTCTATATTGCCAACACATGAACCGTCTTTCTGGTGGGTTTTGTTTTTCTTCTCAAGACTCAAAACAGCATGCTGGTGAGGCATACTACTTTGTAAATGGAACTGCCTATTAAAAACATAGGGATATAAAACTTTTGTAATAAAACAAATCAATCTGTAAAACATTTTAATTAACTGCCAAAACTATTACAGTAACAGAAGCAAAACCAATGCTGACTACAAATTTGAATCAAATAGAATCCGAGTGCTTTACTCACTGACGCAATCCAAAGAGACTTGAAGGTATTGAAATCAGCCTCTTGCCACACAGTCTTGACTGCCCAACTAAAATGCCAGGTCTGCTGTTGTGTTTGGGTTGGTTTTTTTTTTAAGATTTATTTATTTATTTGAGAGAGAGAGAGAGCACAAGCAGAGGGAGGGGCAGAGGGAGAGAGAGAATTTCAAGCAGACTCCCCATTGAGCGCAGAGCCTGACGCAGGGCTCCATCGCACCACCCTGAGACCACGACCTGAGCCAAAGTCACAAGTGGGCTGCTTAACCGACAGAACCACCCAGACACCCTGCACGTTGTGTTGTGAGTGACTTTGCAACCATCCCTTGTGCTCTGAGTGGCCACAGAGATGCCTGAACTGATGGGGAGAATTCAGGAGCTAATTCAGGAATACTCTTACTCTTCTTCAGCTGACTTTTACGCATGTAAAATGTTAGTGTTTGCATCGTTTTAGAAGTTTGCTTGGTTTAATGTCGTCAAGTTGGATCTGCAGCCTCACAATTGTGAAAACAGAAAGCAGGACTCCATGCAGGTCTAATATCCCGTATAGGTTACATACCACAGCCCTCCCAGTGCAGACACAGGAACTGCTCATCCAGTAGGAAAAGACACTGGTTGGAGAGAGCAAAAGCCCCTGGTTCTGCCTTTAGCTGGCTGGAGATCTTGAATGAGACACTGTGTTTCTAGGCTTCCGTTGAAAGACTTGGATATACTTTCTCTGTTTCCTGCCCGTCTGATTTTCAATTTACCTAAGAAGGTAGAGGAGATTTAGGAAAGCCAAGGCAGAAATTGGGAATAAATAGCACTCTGCGTGTTGTAACTGATGGTGCAGGGGGCCGAGGCATTTTATGGAGATGCTTGTATGACTGGGTCGTGGCATCCATCCTTGGGTGGAATTATCTTCTGGATGGAGAGTCTATGTTCTGCTGAGAAGCTTCCAATCCACCTGACCCTTGAGGCACAGAACCCGGGGACCGGCTTGGCAGGAGCGAGGTTTTAGATCATTAACACTTCTTTTTTCCTCCCTAAGAACTCGCCTGACAAGGTTGCCTGGGCGGCCTCTGTCATATTTGAAGCCATGATTAATCTGCCTCGAGTTGAGAAGTTTCTGGTTGCAACATCTCCCGGGCTGTCTGGAACAGAGCATGCTCTCCTGGCAACTGCTTCTGGAAGGAGCTGGAATCGATCTGAAGCTCCCAGGGCTTGAGGACAGCACACCCCCCCTTCCCAGAGACTTCAGGGATCAGGTAATAACTATTGATCTATTTGCAGAGCCTGGGTCCTGGTATTTCAATGAGACTTGGGAAATACTTGGAGGCACAGAAACTTTACATGTTGGTGAGGAAAGCTGTATGTGGTTCGACCTCGTTAAGCAAGAGATAGTGAGAGTATAACGTGACCACCGAGAAGATAGAGTGCAGAGTTTTCCTTAGAGAATGTCAGAGCGAGTTTCAGAATGCTGTAGCATTTAGAAAGCATATTTGAGTCTCCTCGAGAGGAGGTATTGTTAAGTCCACACCTGCGAAAGGCAGGTGGCAGAGTTCATGGATTTAAGAGACCAATCTCTTAGATGGTGCTTCTAGGGGTTTGGGAAAGAATGCTTGGATATGTTTTTAAAACTTTTTGGAATTTTCAAAAAGCCTTTTATTGTCTCATTCCAACGGCTTTGAGCATGAATATTCCTTCTTATGAGCAGGCTCATCTGCGGGAAAGTGTGGGGCCAAGTGATTGCCCTGCATTGCTGTACTAAGTGACATTCCTGCTTATGGAAATTATGAACGTTCTTCCAAAATTTTGTGAGGACATGTCATTCTCCTTTTCTATTGCTTTGTAATGAGTAGCTGCACTGGGTCGGGAGTGAAAGAGTGCTTCCTTTGAATATGGATTGAGTCAGGTGCCCCTCCAGCCCTCATAATTTCAGACCTGCATGAACTCCTGGGACATGAGGATGGGCCAGCCTCATGGATTCAGATCTCCCTGGGAGACGAAATGACTGTCCTCTCAGTCTACATGTCAAAGCCAAACATTTATTTTCTTGCTCTTACAATATACTTATATTTTATTCTCTGTTTTCAGAAACAAGAAAGTTGTTTCCAGACTTTCATGTTTGGAAAAAGGAGTCATTTTACTCAAATACAACTAACTTCAGTGTTCCTTTACTGACCTGTTCTATGTCTCCTTTACTTTGTAAAAGAAACTGAGGGATCAAGTATCTCCTCCACAGCTCCTCCTTTGTTATCTGTTTTACTTTGTTTAAATTTTGAAGCAATAGTCTTCCAGAGTTCAAGGGCTTTGTCCTCAACCTAGGACAATATTTTTTTACGAAGAGCCATGAAAATACGATGCCCTCTAGTGTTTGCTCTTTTTCCTTTCCCCCCTTGAGCATTACATTCCCCGTTCAGCATGAAAGTCTTTTCTGCTGGGGCTCCCCTGGGCTTGATGCCCAGAGCTACTGGACCCCTTACCCCATTTGAAGATCCTGCCTGTCAAATTTGACACAAAGTGCTAAATCCTCACATCCCAGATTTGGGGGCCTGGATGTCCTGTTGCGTAATGATTTCCTCCCATTCACTTGTTGATAATAATGTCCTCATCTTCCTGATTCCTTCTTTCACTCTGTGGGTGGAGGACTTCAGAAAACAAAGAACCAAATTAGATCCAGATTCTGATTAACCTGGCTGCTCAAGAGTTGTGTAACCTTGTGAGTCACACTTCTTTGGTAAGAGATAAGAATATCAGAGCTTTGTGAAGGATGCTGAGGAAAGGAGGAGGCAGAATTTAAATTTTTGTAAACACCCCAATTGGTTTGGGATAGAATACGTCGGATAAAAAGGGAAAATGTGGCAAGCACCAAAAAGTCTTCATTGACAGACAATAGTCTTCTGGCCAGGAAGAACATTGGTATTACTGCCCCAATCCTGTAATAAACAAAATGTGAGGTGGAAGTAGGGAGCTGTTGATATGGTTATCACAAAATAGAAATACTAAAACTTGTCAACTTGGCCCTATCAGAAGACTTCTAGTGAAGCAGGAGAGCGAGGTTCTTGTCTCACTGGGTCGAAGAATGAATCTCACAAAGGCGAGTGAGCAAAGCAATAGAGTTTTATTAAGCAAGGATACAGAAAAAGCTCTCAGGAGAGGGGTCCCCACTGGGTTGCCAATGTGGGTCTCCATCCACAGTCTTTTATTGAGAACCGACCAGGAAGCTTGTGGCCTTATCATTCTTGTGATGTCTTGTTTTGAATGAGGACTGGTGATAATATTTTTAATGGCTTACTTCTTCTTTGGGATCTGGTCACAATATGACTGCCATAAAAACACCCCACCTCCGACACCCAGAGCAGGGTGGTCTGGTTTGTTCCCTTATCTCTGGTTTCGTTGTGCCTCAGCATTTCTGGGATTTCTGTGAGCCTGATCCTGTAGCCCCCTACCTACCTCTCTCTACCTAGCTCCACCTGTCCCTTACTCAATGAGACCCTTCCGATGTATATCAGTGGGTCATATACTTGGGGGGTGATCGCCAACATGTATCTTGAGGGTAGAGATAAAGGAAGTTTCCAAAGGAATTTTTATATGTTAAAGTAGACGTACAGGATCCTGGGGCTCAGGCTAAGCTTGCCTTTTGCCCTTAGCAAAGTATTAACATCAAGGCAGTTGAGTCCCTAGAGGAATGGCACTCTGCCTGTTTCAAGGACTTGTCAGTGGGCTATAGACAGTAAGGAAATTTAATAATTTTTCTTCTGCCTTTGTTTCCCACCTCACTACGGCATTTACTCAGAGGTCATTGGGTTTAAATTTACACCTAATTATTTCTAAATGTCTTAAGTATATTTTTATTATAAGAGTAATTCAACCTAATAAAGTCATCGAGGATAATGTATAACCAGTAAGTAGCAAAAGAGGGGAAGTTGTTATTCCTAGAATCCAAATACAATCATTATCATTTTGGAATAATCCTTCCAGTCTTTTTGTTTGTTTGTTTGTTTTAAGATTTTATTTATTTATTTGACAGAGAGAGACACAGGGAGAGAGGGAACACAAGCAGGGGGAGTGGGAGAGGGAGAAGCAGGCTTTCCGCCAAGCAGGGAGCTGGATGCTGGGCTCGATTGAGGACCCTGGGATCATGACCTGAGCTGAAGGCAGACGTTTAACCAACTGAGCCACCCAGGCCCCCCTTCCAGTCTTTTTGAAGATCATACTTTTTCAGTTTATTTATTTGAGATATTTTAAAAATATATATTTAAAAATGTATCTGTAAGTTGCTTAAAGATTCTCTTTGCCTCTGTCACCCCAGACAAATTGTGCAAAACTCCGTAAATATGTACAAAGTTTTAGGCTGACATATAAATTTTTTAATCATAAATTTAAATGGTTGCAAAGGATGCACCTTAAGGCATATTATAGACAGTCTAAATTGAAATTGTTACACAATTTTTAAAATATATCCAATAGAATAGTGATTTGAAACCTAATAACATCCATTGGAAAAAATCTCTTATTTAATGGATTAAAAAATTATATATTTTGTTTGTTCCTTGAATTCATATTCCCATTCCATTTTTTTTTCTACAGGTGTTTTATATATTTCTATAAATACATATACAAATGTATTTGTATGCTTAAAAGTCTTTTATTGTGCAACTAAAACAGTGGATATGCATTGAAATTAAAATTGTTTTATTTTGTGATCATAAATTTGCATTTTCTTTTAATTTTTTAAAGACTTGCCATTGTATTTTTATTAGCATATAATTGGTCAAAGGATCATCAATATATTAAAGGTTTAATGAATAATTATTAAGCATTAAAACCAAATTTTATTAGGAATGAATCTCTTAATGACATGAATGGAACTTCTCTTTTTAATTTGTACAACCAGTGATGATTATTATTTATTAACAGATGAAACAAAATTCAGCATCAGTTGTTTTCCATTTATTCAACAGATGTAAGTGCTGAAAACCCTTGTTTAAATAGTGTTATTCAGGTCCTTGAATTCTTTTTGAAGCTCTGTGTCACAAATCAGATAGAGATGCATCCACAAAAATTATTTTTAATGATCTATCTCCTGACAACTCGAGTAGATTCTTTTCCAATTTTTGAAAGCAGGGAATTAAACATCAACACATTTGCAGAGGTGACTTGCCTTTGGAAAAGGACTGCTACTTTATCAACAATGCTTTTGCCAGTACCAATGTCGATGTTGTCAAGTGTTCCTCTGTACTATTCACAAGGCTAAGATTCAGGAGATGGGAGAGGTAGACCTTCCCTTTGTAGAGGTGAAAAAGGGGAACCAGCTTGAAGCTAGAAATTCGCAGGTTGTATCAATTTTAGGAAAGAATATATACAGGGGTCAAAGATCTATAATCTGATTTTTTAAAAAAAACTATTTGCATGCCTATATATTTCTTAGAAAGTCATTGCATACCTTGGAGTGAAGACCACGGATATGTACAATTCTTCCTCCCAACAATTTTTCCCCTACTTAATGTAATATCCTAAGTGTGTCTTCCTGTTATTATGTAGTTTTCATGAACATTTTAATGGTTTTCTCTACAATATTTAATTAATCATCTAATATATTTAATTAACATTATATTTTATTTAAACACCCCTTTACAATTGAACATCTGTTTTTAAGTTTTATTTATTTCAAATAAGCACGAAAGCAACTTTGTAGAAAAGATTACCGCCCCCCCCCCCCCCCACCCCACCTTCAAGTGTAAAACATATTCTCTTAGTATCTATTTATCGAGTGGAACCTCTGAGACATAAGATATGAATAGTCTTAAGATGTCCTGGTAAGTGTAGCAATGTTGTTTACCAACTGAGTTGTGCTAATTTACACCAGAACTAGTAATCATTGAGAACACCTGCTTTGCAATATAGTTTCCAGTTTCTTTTTAATCAAGTTGTAATTACATACAATAAAAATGCGCAAGTTTTAAGTGTGCAGTTAAGGGGTCGTGACAGTCATCTGGTCAAGATATAGAGTACTGTTATCACCCAGAAGCTCTTCTACCTGTCCAGTTAATGCCACCACCAAGTAAACAGTTGTTTTTTTCGATTCCAATACATTTATTTTACCTGTTTCTTTTTTCTTTTCTTTCTTTTTCTTTTTTTTGTAAGATTTTGTTTTTAAGTAACCTCTACACCCAACGCGGGACTCCAACTCACAACTCTGAATCAAGAGTCACATGCTCCACCGAATGAACCAGCCAGGAGCCCCTCATTTTACCTGTTCTTGATCTTCATAGAAAAAGAATTATCAAGTAAGCATTCTTTTGTGTTTGGCTTCTTTCACTCAGCAAAATATTTGTGAGATTTATTTATGTTGTATGTGTCAGTGAGTTCCATTGTATAAATATAACACAACTGTGTATTCCTTCTATTATTGATGGACATTTGGGCTATTTTCAATAATTTACTATTATGAATAAAGCTTCAAGGAGCACATTCACAAACAGGTCTTTATGTAGACCTGTATTTTCTTTTATTCTGAGCAACTACCTAAATATGGAATTGCAATCTTACAGAGTTTTAAGAAATTGCCAGTTTTTGGCAGTTGTAATATTATAGACTCCCCTCAGAAATGTATGAGCGATCTGATTGCTCCTCCTTCTCTCCAATATTTACTAGTATTGGTTTGTTTGTTTATTTATTTATTTATTTTTAAAGATTTATTTATTTGAGGGAGGGAGGGGAAAGGATGGAAGGAGAGGGAAAGAGAGAATCCCAAGCAGGCTCCAAGCCCAGTGGGGAGCCCAATGTAGGGCTTGATCCCAGGACCCTGAGATCATGACCTGAGCTGAAACCAAGAGTTGGATGCTTAACCCACTGAACTACCCAAGCGCCCCTATTGTTGGTCTTTTTAATGTTAGCCCTCTAGTGGGTATGCAGTAGTAGCTCATGAGGGTTTTAATTTGCATTTTTCTGATGACTATCAATATTGAACATCTTTTTGTGTGTTTATTGGCTCTTCGTATATCCTCTTTCGTGAAGTGACTATCCAAGTATTTTGCTAATTTTAAATTTAATTGTATGTCTTATTGTTACTTATATCTTGAAAAATCCTAGACATACATACTTTACTAGATATCAATTGAAATGTTTTCATGTTGTCTGTGATTTGCCTTTTTATTTTCTTAATGGTGTTATTGATGACCAGAACTTTATTTTAATAAAGACTTGTTTATAATATTTTTTCTTTTATAATTAGTTGTCTATCCCAAATTTGTAAAGATATTATCTTCCGTCTTCTTCTAAGAGCTTTATAGTTTAGTTTTTACTTTTATATTTGCAATACATCTCAAGTATATTTTTATGTCTGGTTTAAGAAATGTAGCAAGTTTTTTTTTTTTCAAAATTGATATCCAGTTGTTCCTGTGAAATAATTATTGAAAAGGTTTTTCTCTTCTCATTGAACTTCATTAGAGCATCTGTCAAAAGTTATTAATCACATATAATTTGGCCTATTTCTGTACTCTATTCTTTTAATGGATCTTTCTCAATCTTTTTGCCAATACCACATTGTCTTAATTACAGTAGCTCCATAGTAAATCTTAAAATTGTGTAATGTAAGTCCTCCAACATTGTTATTCTTTTTTAAAATAGCTTAAGCTATTATAGGGTCTTTATATTTCTATATAAATTTTAAAATCAACTTGTCATTTTTTATTAAGAAGTCTGCTGGAATTGTCCCTGGAACTTAATCCATATATAGTTCAGTTTGGGAACTGACAGCTTAACAATATGGAGTCTTTTATGTATAAAGTACGTAATATCTCTCCATTTACTTAGGTTTCTTTAAGTTTTGCAATTTTCAGTGTAAAGATCTTGCTGGTCTTTTGTTCAAGTTGTTACTTATTATTTTTGTTTTTTGTGCTGTTTAACTCATATTTTAAAATTTTTGTTTTGTAAGCATTTTTTTTTTTTGTTAGCATAAGATAAACAATTGCTTTTTTTTTTATATTGACCTTGTGTCCTGATACTTTTCTGCATTTACTCAGGAGATCTAGTAATTTTTGTACGGATTAGTTAGGATTTTCTAAATGCACTATCATGTCATCTGCAAATACAGTTTCACTTCTACTTTCCCACCTTTCTGCTTTTTGGTTTTGTTTTTCCTTTCTTTTTACTCTCTTTTATTTAATGACACCTGCTGTATGTTGAATAGACGTGATAAGAGCACATATCCTGTCTTTTGTCCCATTCTTAGGGTGAAAGTATTCAGTATTTTACTGTTGATTCTAATTACAGCTGGAGAATTTTTCATAGGAGTCTTTCAACTAATTGAGGAATTTCTGTTTCTACTTTGCTGACAAGTTTTGATTAGGAAGAGGAGTTAAGTTTTGTCAAATCTATTTTCCAGTTTTGAAGCTGATCTTTTATTTGCTAATTTGGTTAATTTCCATATTCTTCTAATAATCTTGGCTACCAAGGATCTACCCAGAAGTTTAAGAACAATTTATCAGGAAGGAAAGTACTCTAACTGGGCTCTCTCAGTTAAAATCAGATTTTCTTTTGTCACTTTTTAAATACGTAAGAAATGTACAATACATTTCAGTAATATTTTCAGCTAAAGGAGTTAAAACCAGCAATGACAACAACAACTAAAAAAGCAAGTAATTTACATTTACCTGCTTACCATTCTGGCATTTATTCTGCAAATCCATGTTGTGGACCTACCAGTGCCACCTGTTAACGGCTTGAATTTTCGTAAATGGTGAACAGATAAAGTGCTTGCTATAAATACATTACAGCATCCTCAGAATAATTCCTGATTATTCCAGGCAGTGTGTTTTTATTATTCCAGACTCCACACAGTGAGTCATTTGAGCCAAAGTTTGTTTTCCTCTTCTCATTAACCACAGCACCTGTTCAACCTAATTACAGCTTTTGTGGGTATCAAAATCTGATTTATCTGTGCAGTTTCCACTTTCACTTCTGTTTATTTGCCTCAGAGAGAATAGTCCTATTTGAAAGCCCTTTATTTTTTTTTTTAAGATTTTATGTACTTATTTATTTTAGAGAGAAGAGAGAGGGAGAGAGAATCCTCAAGCAGACTCCTCCCACTGAGCCCAATGCAGGGCTTGATCCCACCACCCTGAGATCACGACCTGAGCCAAAATCAAGTCAAAGCTTAACCAACCGAGCCACCCAGGTGCCCCTAAAAGCCCTTTAAAACCCAAATGCTGATGTGATTCTTCCTGCTACAGAGGGAAGGAAGGCAAAAGAGAGAAAGAGAATGATGTAAAAAGAAGGAAAAAGAAGGAGAAGAAAGGGAGGGGAGGCAAGAAGGAAGGAGGAAGAGACTGACAGACAGAAAAAAAAGCAAACGCTTTGGAATGGTGCACAACAATGATCAGTAATTTCTCCTCCTGAATAAAATATTTATCCCATTTTTTTTACCAGGGGGCCAGGAATGAGGAAGTGGCAAGGTGACTAACGTCTTTTGAATTAGATTTTTAGCTTGTAACTTTTTATATTAAATTACTGAAAATTCCATGAAACATGGTCTTGCCAATAGTCATGAAAAAATGACCTGATCCAAAGAATGTTCCAGCACCCACAGGAGAGGCAGTACAGAGTGGCGATGGACTGTAGTATCTTGAATCAAACGATCTCCATGTAAATCTCAGTGCCAGCAATTACTACCTATGTGAATTTAGCTAATGTACTAGCCTCTCTGTGCCTCAGTTTCTCCTTCTGCAAGACAGACAAAAAGGAGATAATAATACTAGTACCTACCAATAAAGTTGTTTTGTGGATTAAATAAGTTAATTCATAGAAACTGCTTTTAAAAACTCCTGGTGCAAAGTTCTTTACAAAAATTATTATTTTTGAAATCATATAACCGTAATAATATAACCATACTAAAAATGATAGTGGGGCTCCTGGGTGGCTCAGTTGGTTGAATGACCAACTCTTGATTTGGGCTCAGGTCATGACCTCGGGGTTGTGAGATGGAGCCCCAGGTCAGGCTCTGTGGTGCTCAGTGGGGAATCAGCTTGAGATTCTCTCTCTCCCTCTCCTGTTGCCCCCCCCACCTGCTTGCACAATGCTCTAAATAAATAAATAAATAAAATCTTTTAAAAAAAATTATAGCTGTTACTATTTTCATTGAATTTTATTTTTTCATGATAAATGTTACTAATAATAGAACTTTGATGGTTGGTGACTGGAAAAAGAGAGAGATGAATATTCAAAGCAAAAATATGTATTCCTGAAAGAAACATGATTTTATGGACTGGACTTTCTGGGATGGCCATGGTTCTGCTCTGTTAATATGAGCGCATGACTAATCGTGGCCTGACAGAATCATTTACCAAGGAAAGACCAGTAGCACTTCTCTGCAAAGGTTACACCCAAAAAAGAAATCTGTTTGAATAATATAACAGCACGTGGAGATTGCATGAGCTTGGCTCTGTGACCCATCAGTTGAGTTAGAACCTAACAATATTAACAGGTATCTAATATTTGCCAAATGTAAGTTCTCTTTCAGAAACTAAGCCTGGAAATCTGCCCTTTCCATGAGGATTGAGAGGTGAAATAGAAAGTAGTGTCAAGATATTTCCTTGCTGAACAGTTAAATGTCAGCCAAGAAGTGAAACAGAAGAGCAAATTGGGCTGATGCTCTGGAGGGGAGTGTTGGGTTATTTCTACAGACATTATAATTCAGACCTCATTTGAAAAGGCTAAGAATTCAAGCTTACCCAGTTACTACTGAAACATGTACTGGTCATCTTTGAAATGTTTCTGAAGAAAGAGCAGGACAAGCAGCTAGCTATGTAATTTAGGAGACAACAGAAATTAAGCAAGTGGAAAATGATTTGATGTTTCATGGTATCACCTTCGAACTCGTTAGAAGAACATTTCAGAGCAAAGGGCAGTCAGAGAATGACTCAGAAGAGTTGAACCAGGCAAGAGGGAGAGAGTCTGGAGAGATGCAAGTGGGGACATCACAGGTGTGGGAAAAAAGGACACAGAGAACTAGGAGTTAAATATGTCTGGTGATGAGCTTCTCCAGGTGTGAATTTGGAGCAACCTGGATCAAGAACCACCCGGGGTACTAATTAAAAATGCAGTTCTCAAAGAAAGAAATAAAAAATAAAAATAAGAATGCAGCTCTTGAGTCTCTACTTCGCCTTAGAATCAGAATCTCTGAGAGACAGGGTTGAAGATCCCAGTATTTTTCACAAATACGAACAAGGATTCTGAGGTTTGAGAAAGGGAGTGGATGGAACCAACATGGAGAGGATGTTGGGCCATTGTGGTTGCTTCTTCTTCTTCTTTTCAACACTTCTTTGAGGTATAACTTGTATATTGTAACGTAGTTATGCGCTATAACGGTACTAGCCATGACCTTTGACAAATAAATCCACGTAACTGCCATAAGGTCAGTCTTTTATTTTTAAGATTTTATTTGTTTGAGAGAGAGAGAGCATGCACAAGTGTGGGGGAGGGGCAGAGGGAGAATCAGGCTCCCCGCTGAGCAGGGAGCCCGATGCGGGACTCGATCCCGGGACCCTGAGTTCATGACCTGAGCCGAAGGCCGACACTTAATCAACTGAGCCACCCAGGTGCCCTGCCATAAGATCAGTCCTGATATAAATTTTCATCACCCTAGAAAATTTCTTCATGTTTCTTTGCTGCTTAGCCCCAAATCACCTTCGATCTAATTTCTGTCCTACACATTAGTATTGATTTTTGTCTAAAATTTCATATAAATATAATCATTCTATATATACTCCTTTGTATTTGACATCTTTCTTTTGCTCAAGCTAAAGTTTTTAAGTTTTATCCATGTGGTTATGTGTATTAGCTGTTTGTTCCCTTTTTATGGCTAAGGAGTATTTCACTGGACCTATGTACTGTATCTCTCTATCCATTCCATAATGACAGATATTTGGGTTATTTGGGTCATTTCTCTTGGTAAATACCTAAGGGTGGAAATACTGCATCATGTGGAAATTATATGTTGTATATTTAACTCTATAAGACTATATAAGACAACACTAAATTGCTTTATCTAGTGTTTTTTCCATTTTACACTTCTACAAGTAAAGAAAGCATGAAAGTTCCAGTTGTTCCAAGTCCTTGCCAACCATTGGTCTTTTTAATTCTAGTTATTATAGTGGGTGAGAAGAGTTATCTCATTGTAGTCTTAATTTGCATTTCCCTTTTGACAAAAGATATGGAGCACCCCTTCATGTACTTATTAGTCATTCATACACCTTCTTTTGTTCAAAGCTTTTGTCCATTTTATTATTGGCTTATTTGACTTCTTATTGAATTGCAAGAGATCTTTATGTATTCTGGATAAAATTTCTTTGCCAGATTTTTGTTTTACAAATATTTTCTCAAAGTCAATGGTTTGACATTTAAATTTCTTAATGTTGTCTTTTCAGCAGTACAGTTTTTAATTTCAATGAGATCTAATTTATCATTTTTGTCTTTCATGCTTTTTGAGTCCTAAGATATTTTTGCCTACCCTGAGGTCACAAAGATCTCTTGTGTTTTTGTTTAAGCTTTATAGTTTTCGCTTTTATGTTTAGGCCAATAATTTACTTTTAACTTTTATAAATGGTGCGTGTTAAGGGTTAAGCTTGATTTTTTTTTCTTTTATGCACAGTTCTAGTACCATTTTTGCAAATATGATTCTTTGCCATTGAATTATAAGCTTTGTCCAAAATGAGTTGACCCTTTGTGTATGTGTATATTTGTGCACCAATTGTTGTACCCCATTGTACTAGATATTTGTCACATGACACTGCCACACAGTGTTGATTACTGTAGCTTGTAAATCTTGCAATCAGGCAGTGTCACTCATTCAACTTTGTTTCTTTTACAAATAAGTTTTGGCTATTTGGGTCACTTTAGCATATAATGTGAATTTATTTGGACTTCATAAAATGTGCTGGGAAGAGTTCCTTCCCTTTTTTAAAAAAATTTTTTTGCTTAATTATAATAATTTCTTCCTTAAATGTTAAATAGGATAATCACTAAGGAAACCATTGGGGTTACTTTTTATTATTATTCCTATGTCTTTTTTTTAAGATAGTCTTTATTTAAAAAATATTTGTTTATTTATTTGTTTATTTATTTATTTGAGAGAGACTTGGAGGGGGGACAAGCATAGGGAGAGAGAGAATCCCCAGCAGGCTTCATGCCCAGCAGGGAGCCCAATGTGGAGCCTGATCTCATGACCCTGAGGTCATGACCTGAGCTGAAATCAAGAGTCAGAAGCTTAACCCACTGAGCCACTCAGGCACCCCTATTCATAAGTCTTTTTAGGGCTCAAAGTAGAACATGGCCCAACTCAATTTTTTTTTAATAAATAAGACTAATATTTAGTAGTCAAGATACTCAGAAGTGGGATTTTTGTTTGTATGTGTGTAAATTCTTCTGAAAACAAATTCAATTTCTTTAATAGAATAGGGCTCATCAAATGTTCTATTTTTTCTTGAAACAGAAATATTGAAGTTGTTTTTCAAAGAATTTGTTCAGTTAATCTACTTTATCAAATTAATTGGCATTAATTGGCATATGAGTTTTCCTCATATTCTCTTATTACAATTTTATTATTTGTGATATCATTCATGATATTCATTCTTTAATTTCTGATTCTGGTACTTTGTATAACTATTTTTTTCTTGATTCATCTTCCTAGTGCTTATCAATTTTATAAATCTTTTCAAAGAACCACCTTTGGGATTTGTTAATTTTCTCTAATATTCTCTGTTTTTTTATTTTATTAATTATTTTCTCTTATCTTTATTACTTCTTTTCTCCAACTTACTATGGGCTTTTCTTTTTTTACTTAATAAGGTAGAAACTTGCAGTTTTGATTGCGAGCTTTTCTCTCTCCTAATATAAGTTGATATACATTGTTATGTTATATTATAAGTTAACGTAATTATATTACATATTACTAATTTTGACATTTAGTATTTTTTATTCACTCAATTGCAAATATTTTCCTAAGCGAGCTTTGGAAACACAGAAAAGCCCGTCGCTACGTCTCACTCTGAGGAATCTCAGTCTGCTCAATGGTAAAATAAATCTAAAATTGACGTCTTTGTACCTACCTGCATATTCTGGCCAACTCTCACCCCATTTTTGCAGCGTAGTTAAGAATTGGGGTGTGATTCACTGAGAATGCTAAGCATTAACATCAGCCCTGGTTAAATGGTTGCTTGATAAGCTTGACAGTAACATCATGAAGCAATGAGAAAAGTGGAATGAAGGTCTCTCTTTATTTCTATTATTTTTTTGTTGAGAAATTGGTATCCTTGATATCATCGTCAATGTGTCTGTCAATGCAAAATGCATTACTTACGAGAGTTGCTTACATTAATCTACATGTGCTTAATATAGAATATTTAAACCCAATATGAAACAGAAAATGCAGCAAGGCAATATTCTTTTGAAAGTCTCCTATTTCTCCCTGGTTGCCCTAGCTGGGGGAAAAGACAGAAAACAACCATTATTAGAAATTGTTGAGCAAGGGAGGACAGTCTTACAAGTAGTCCTATTGCTAGTAATACCTTTTCCCAACCAAAGCTGGGTAAGTCTATAGCAGGTCTCACCACCATGGAGGGCATCTGCCTGCAGAAAACATCTTAAAGATGAGTTTCCAGTTTGGAACTACTTATGTCATTTTAGTCTTCTCTTGATTATACAGATTTTTTTTTTTGGTGTAGTGAATAGAAAAAAAAAAAATATATATATACATATGTATATATATCTGTGTGTATATATATATGTGTGTGTGTACATATATATTATATATATTATATATATATAATATATATATATATAAAAGCAGCATTTCCCAAGAGTGTTCCTTAGAAATTGGGACATAGTATGTTTAATTGGTGTTATTCAAACAGTAAAATTTCAAGAGCAAATGAGATTGCAGAAAAGTCGATTATAGTAAAACAGGGTCAGGATTGCAGGACTATGCTGACCCTTAATTATAATATTGTAAACTAAGACTTCCAGAGCAAGTCATTATATAGCATTTGTATATATATGTACTTATGAGGATAGCAGTGTCGTTCACCCTAGGGGACATTTGGAAAGATGAGGATGCATATTTGAATAATCTAATGGGTGGCTATTGGCATTTAGTAGGCAAAAACCAGGGTTGATAAACATACTATCGTATATAATTTTTATATATGATATAAACTATATATACATGCTTTTCTGTGAGCTCTTCTAACAAGTAACATCTTCTGGGAGTCATGTTTCACAGAAAAGAGTGTGAAATGCTGATTTAGAGTGATAAATCAATATAATCTATATGTAGATTATATATGTATAACTATATATATATATAAACCTAAAATACATATATATATATATAAACCTAAAATATATATAATCTATGTTGATTAAGTCTGGAGACTTGAGGCCCTGATCTCAACTTTAAGGACTGAAACCCCCCCGGAATTTATCATGGCTGCTTTCTTTCTATGCATTCGTGTGGGCCAGCAGGATGTCAGTGTGAGATGCTTTCCTCAGGGAGTTGTCATGGAAACCCATCAAAGAAATAAGAGGACTCTTGGAGTATCATGAAGGAGAAGTGTCTAAATTAGGCAGCCTCACCTGACAACTATAGGTAATATTGTGAGACTCAGATAGGGCAGAGCAGGTAAGTACACCCCTCAAAAGTACAAGTCAGAACAGCCCTGGTGAGAGGTGCCTGAAGAGAGGCTGTTTGGTTAGAACCACTAACGGAAATGGAAGACAGAGACTGCTCTTGTCTGGGCATGTCATCCTTCCAAACCCAGATCCAGCACACCGAGGTATGAAACAAAGCAGCCCAATGGGCTCGATGTCACGGCTACACAACACAGCCCGTCATGACTAGGACAGTCTTGCGCCATCCCTTAGGACAAGACTCCAGTTCTTCCTACAGGTGGCACATGGTCCAACTCTGCACCAGCCCAGGCCCCAGAGGCTCTCCAGCAGGCCCATTATAGAAGGGAGCCGGATGCTCTCTAACACAGGGGCCCTTCACAGCGATGACTGTAACTCAGAGGCCCAAATGTCAACCACTCCACAGAAACCACTAAATTGTGAGTGCTTTGAGAGAAAAGACCACTTTTAAAATTTTCCCTCATGCCTTCCCATAAGATAATCTTGAACTAAGGACATAATCAACTCTCAAAGTTTACTGTAAGAGAGGACCAGTGGAGCGGGGTGAAATTGTTACTGATCGATCTATCACAGTGGCTAACTCAGAAAACAAATAGCTAAGCCACTCCCTCTGGGGGACTCCAAGGGGGCTGGACAGGTTGAGAGCGTAGCTCTGGGCTGGGTTGCCAACTCTGTTGCCAAACAAATTCAGATAAACTCGGCTCAAGAGAAGCCGATATCTCAAGAGACAAGGGTTTGGAAAAGAGAAAAGGATTTATTTTGGGTGCCGGCAGCTGAGGGAGGTGGCAGGCTTCTCCCTGAACAACAGACTTCTCTGCGGCAAAAAGGAACACCTCGAGTTTTATAGGAGAGTTTGGGGGGTTGGAGAGAACAGGGTATATGTGCAGGGGAGCAGGCAGAGAGCACCTAGTCATGGATAGGAGCTGTATGTGATTAGTGCATCATCACGGGCTGGGAAGGGGACCTGTAGGGTGTGGTCTTCTAGACATTTCATTGCTCTCAGGACTTTTCTGGTCCGTGGTTGGAATGTTCTGGTCATTGCAAAGCGTCTTTGTCAACGTCTCAAGAAAGTATGATAAGGAATCGGCACAATGGGTTTTAGTTAGAACGTGAGTTGAGCTGCCTTGTCTATTTCTGGTTTTATCTGTTGGGGTCTACAGTTAAGCAAGAGGGCTCGCTGACAAAATGAAATGAGGCAAAAAAGATATAATGCAAAATGGTGAGTCAATGTGGGGTCATCTTTAAGATTAAATGATGTACTCATTCAGTCTTTCACCCATCTACTTACTTGACAAACGTTTATAGGAACTGATGGAGTTTTGGATATACATAGGTGAGGTTTGGTGGGGTCCAGAGCGGAGGGCCAAGAAAGAATTCTTGAGACTTCTTTGGTGCAAAAAGGTGGTTTTATTAAAGCACGGGGACAGGACCATGGGCAGGAAGAGCTGCTGCCCCAGGATTGTGAGTGGCAACTAATTATATACTTTGAAGTTGGGGGAAGTAAAGATAGGGAAGTCCCAGAAGGATTTTCGTATGCTAAAGAAGACTCACAGGATACAGGAGGCCTTGCTATTGTCAAACTAAGGTTGCTTTTCCCTCTAGCAAGGCATTAACATTGAGTTGGGAGCTTCCTGGAGGAACATTATACCCTGCCTGCCTCAAGTATTTGTCAATGGGCTGCAGGTTATAAGGACATTTAATTTTATCTATGTTTCATTCTGCCTTTGTTTCCCACATCAGGAACCTCCATGCTAGGTCTCAGAAATGAGAACAAAAAAGTTTCTTTTCTCAAGGAATCCAGGCAGTCTATTTGTTCCTCACAGGTTGGAATGCATATGAATGAATCACTTGGAATGATGGCTGAAAATGCAGATCCCTGGCCACGCCCCCCACAGAGTCTCATTCAAGTTGGCTGGGGTGGGGTTCTGAGTTTGTAGTAATTATGGTGCCTGTGTTCTATGGTCTATGCCACACCAGTCAGGCACATAGTAACCAGAGGGCCCTGGAAGCCTATTCCCAATGGACCAAGTGGTTAGGAACACAATGCTCAGGAGCATTTTCTTCAGAGCCTGGCAACAAGAGTCAGATTCTCAGGCAAATGACTTGACCTCTTTAAGACCCAGTCTCAGTTGAAATAAAATGGAGATAATATTTCTTAGCTCTTGGGATCAGTTTGAGAATAAATGAGATGATGTATGTCTGGCACCTAACTTGGCACATAATAGGGGCTCAGTGGATAGTTGCACTAGTAATAATAATTACTACTATTGGTTGTGTTATCACTACCAATGTGATTCACCAGAATTAAGCTGTATCAATCAATATGAGTTATATATAAATATATTACATTAATATAAAATACATATTTACCACATTGATCATATTATAATATAAATTAATTATATTAATACATACAGTCAACAGAGATTATGACCTTGATATATCCAAGAGAGACATTCATGGAATTTTCTATAACAATACTGGAGCATCTTCTGAAAAATCCTCCCATTTCCTACAGGGTGAGACTTACCATCTGTCTTATATTGAAAAAAAAAAAAGAACATACTAACAACTAGGGTGTGTTTTCCAACATAAATTGAAGGTCTTCACTTTGTAAAGACTGTAGTAATGGGAAGTCTCCTGCAAAGTGTCTCCCTGTGTTATTTCTGCAGTTGTTTACTTGTTTGTTGCTTTTAAACTTAAGTGGTTTCAAAGCCAAATGGAGAATATAATCATCTTTTCTCCCCCACAATTCTGACAATTTTCTATTTGAAAAGTAACTTCTTTCTTATGATAAAGTAATACTGGATATAAAAAAATTATAAAGCACGGAAAGTCCTGAAAAGTGAGAAAATAATCACCCAAATATTCACCACCTAGACATAATGAAACATTCACCATCTAGACCATAATTAAAATTTGGTGTTTACGTAACCGAACTAACCTTGAGTTTGCCCCTTGGTGAGTCACAAGTAGAAACTATACCAAGTGAGTTGTCACACAAAGAAAACTTTATTTGTGGCAAATAAGGAGATCACGGGGATTAACTTCCAAAGCTGGGATCCCCAAGCAAGGTGGGTGGGTTCCTTTTATTCAGGGTTAGGATGAGTATTTAGATAGAGGAGCCTTGTCATTGAATGTAGAGGCAGGGATGAGGTTGAGCATGCACCTTAAGGGACCATGCCTGTACACACTTTGCATGTTATGTAAATAGGCTTGTGTTCCTCCTTGGGTGGAGATTTTAGTGTTATAATGAGGTAGAGGTAACTGCGGGTCACTCCATGGTCCATCTGCGCAGGCGTGAGTTGGGTTTAAGCTCACACTGGTCAGGGTGCTCTGGGCCATGGGAGCTCTTCCTCTGGGCAATCCTTATTGCTTGAGGGGTGGTTTCAGTTTCTATCATGGGATGCTGTGCCTGTCATGTCTTTTTCCTGAGTTAAGAGATAGGCTGGGAGAAAGAACTTAAGGAAAATGTGGGACAAATACGGATATGTATATGCAGGTGGGCAGCCAAGGTCAGATCTTGGGGTCAATCATGAGGAGTTTGGCAGGTGACAGTCTTTTTGTCCTCTTTATCATTTGTTTTAACATTGGGCTCAAAATATATGCACAATTTACATTGTTTTCCCCTAATATTATATAATAGAGATTTCACATAACACATATAAATATTATACTTGGTGGCTGGATAATACCATTCTTCCTCACCCATAATTTATTTTATCAATCTCTTATTTGGTAAATTTCACTATATTAAGATATATAATCAGGAATGATTTTATAATAATTATGTCTTTTTTATTATGTATATTATTTTTCCTTTGGATAGACTGCTGGAAATAGAATTGCTGAGTGAAAAGAATGAATATTTTTAAATTTGTAAGTCATGTTAATAAATTTCTCTCCATAAAGGTTGTGCCGATGCTTACTCCCATGATTAGAAAAAAGGAATTAATTCATTTGGTAACTAGAGATATTGAACATGCTTTATTAATATATTGGCCATTGTATTTCTTTCTCTGCAAATTCTACATTCCCTTCTTTTGTCCAGCTATCTAGTGGAGACTTATTTGAGGTTTATGCTTTCTTTCTTCTTTCCTTCCTCCTTCCTTCCTTTCTTCTTTCTTTTCTTACTAAAAATTCATAATTTCAGATTTTTCACGGAATGAGTCTTGAATATTAAGTTTATTGCTTGCTAAAGCACAACCTAGAAGCAGGTTTCTACTCTCTCTTACAGTCATATTATAGAAGGATTACACCAAAGTTCACTTGTAGAATTCTCTTTGCTGACAAATATATTAATATTTCCTTTCCCAGGCAGACCCCAAATGTGGCAGCTTTTAGCAGCAGCATACTGGATGCTTCTTCTTGGACCTATATATGGTTATCACAAGAGAAGAAGTGTCACAAATCCTGAAGCTAATATGAATATTGTAAGTCCTTCATTAAGAAAAAACATTAAGGGGCACCTGGGTGGCTCAGTCATTAGCATCTGCCTTCAGCTCAGGTCATGATCCCAGGGTCCTGGGATCGAGCCCCACATCGGGCTCACTGCTCGGCGGGAAGCCTGCTTCTCCCTCTCTCACTCCCCTTGCTTGTTTTCCTGCTGTCGCTGTCTCTCTCTGTCAAATAAAAAAATAAAATCTTAAAAAAAAAGAAACATTAATATAAGGAATTATTAATTTATCATCATTTTTTTTAAATTTTATTATGTTATGTTAGTCACCATACAATACATCATTAGTTTTTGATGTGGTGATCCATTGTTTTTGTGTAACACCCAGTGCTCCATGCAGTATGTGTCCTCCTTAATACCCATCACAGGGCTAACCAATCCCCCCACCCCTTCCCCTCTAAAACTCTGTTTGTTTCTCAGAGTCCATAGTCTCTCATGGTTTTAGATCTAATTGGTCTGCTTGTCTACAACCAGTTCTACATTGACTAAATCTGTGTTCACTCCCCTATTCCCTGGCATGGCTAACCAGGAGCTGGAAGTTGCTGATCTAAACTTTGAAAGACTTGAGCCAAGGTGGAGCAGTAATATTCCCTTTCCTGGTGATTTGAGCTACCATCTGATGGTGGTTTCCTGAAGAAAAGTTTCATGAGTTCATACTGATGACCTCTACAGAGTATCCTTGCATTCTCCATAAGGCTTTTTATAGAACAGTTTCTTTAATTTGTGAGCTGTATCAGTGTTTTTCTTAGTTTAATAAGCCAGACATGGTTTCTGTTGTTTGCAACTGAAAGTATCTTAACATGCAGAAATTTGTATCAGAAGTAGAAAGGAATAGAGTGGGATGGAATAGAGCTAGTCAAAAAGAAAGAGAGAAAGAGAAAGAAAGAAAGAAAGAAAGAAAGAAAGAAGGAAAGAAGGAAAGAAGGAAAGAAGGAAAGAAGGAAAGAAGGAAAGAAAGAAAGAAAGAAAGAAAGAAAGAAAGAAAGAAAGAAAGAAAGAAAGAAAGAAAGAAAGAAAGAAAGAAAGAAAGAAA
>NW_023270380.1:10766045-10772821 GCF_011800145.1 Mirounga leonina | reverse complement strand
AAAGAAAGAAAGAAAGAAAGAAAGAAAGAAAGAAAGAAAGAAAGAAAAGGACAGGCAAATGACCAATTTCCACCATAGGCTTCATTCCAATGGGATACTCCATACTCTTGCATAAATGGTGCACCACTGATGTCCTCACCCAGGTCAAGGCTGTGCTAGAACTTTAAGAAGAATGTAACTGTCACAGTTTCTAATGCGTGTCTCCTGTTGTTCCTGTCTCCACAGTAAGCAGCAGGTACCCCTAACCTCCTACACTGCTGAACTCACAGTCCGTGACTATATGTCTCCATATAGAAATTTCCCTCTTTCTCTCATATTCACACACATTCTCTTCCTTTCTGGTCTGGATGCTTTTTGGTTCTTAATTATTTTATAAAGATGATAAGAATAATAAACATTTACAGAGCACTTATTTTGTGCCAAGCATTGATCTAGTTATTTTATGTATAGTCCTCAGAACAAATCTGTGAAGAGATACTAATATAATTTTTATTTTACAGTTGAGGGACAAAACGGTTAAATAACTTGCCCCAAGTTGTACAGCTAAGAAGAGAAAGAGCTAGATTTCGATGCCATACAATTTGTCTCTAGAATCTAGGCTCATAACCACCGCTTTAAATAACCCCATCATATATGCACACCTCTCGAGCACCTTGCATGGGCACATGCATAATCCTGTGGTAAAGGCATGCACTTTGGAGCTAAACTTCCTTAGGCTTTAATTTGTCTTTCTCTCTTCCTAGTGTACAATCTCAGATAGATTATTCATCTCTCTGGAACTCGGTTTTCTCAGCCATGAATGGGTATGATCCCATCTCAAAGGCTTGTTGTAAGGATTAATAAAGCAGAACATATACACCATGCTCTATGCAGATGACCAGTAAACAGTACTTGCTCTCTTGCCTGTATATCTGTGCAGGAGGTATTTTTCATTTGGGTTCAGACTCTCTTCTTTACATCTTCTTTACCCTCTGCCCAAGAAACTGACCTGTAAGAACTAGGTCAACAAGGTCCCTTGACTTTGGCTTTCAGTTCAGTTCAGCCCATTGAAATCTTGAGCAGGAGATCAGAAGGAGGGACAAGGGTAAGGACAGATGATTTGTTGTCCTGGTTCCCTCCACGTGGTCACCTTAGATGGGCTGTCTGCTTCCTCTCCATGTGGTCCTTTCTTCCTATCTCATTGTGGGCCTGGGGACCACTCTCTCCCACCTCCCTTCAGGGTTGGCTGGCAATAGCTCACTTGTTACTAGCCACGGGGCCCTACACAATCCCCCATGGCTTCCCTCATTAGCTAACCATACACATTTGTTTTCAAACATTTTGTGAGTGAACCCGGGTGCATTAGTAATTCTCATTGTAATTCTCAATCCAGGCTGGGCAGACGGGGATATAAGGTCAACCTCCCTCGCCTTCCAATGCCTCTGCATGCAACCTTCTTCTAAAACCCTCCTCAAGGGATCCTGAGTTTCCTGCTGCATGCTGTCCCAGTACTTAGTTCAACAGTAGCTTGTGTAACTCAAAGGACTATGTTGCAATGTAGGTATAAAAATTGAGAGCTGACATCATGGACATGTCTGTTTTCCTCTCCTCCTTCCAGAGCCAGATTATTTCCTACTGGGGTTACCCTTGTGAAGAGTATGACGTCGTGACCAAAGATGGTTATGTCCTCGGAATTTACCGGATTCCTTCTGGAAGAGGATGTCCCAGAGCAAGTAGGATTTATGTTGTTATGGAAGGAAGACTGCCTCCAGCAGTCCTAGAGGAGCTGGGCAGCTTTTGGTCTGAAATAGGAAACTCATCACCTCCACCAGTCCGGCTCCATTTCGCTTGTAGAATCCTCTGGGGTTTTTCAAGCATTTAGATACACAGTTGGCTCAAACAACATGGGAGTTAGGGACACCACTACCCCCCACCACAAGCAGCTGAAAACTCACATATAACTTTTGACTCCCCTAAAACATAACTACTAATAGCCTACTGTTGACTGGAAGCCTTATCAATAACATAAACATCCAATTGACACATATTTTGTATTATGTTATATGCATCATATACTGTATTCTTACAGGGAAGTAGGGGAGAGAAAAGAAAATGTTAAGAAAATCATAAGGAATAGAAAGTACATTTATATGACTGTACTGTATTTATCAAAGAACTCCACAGATAAGTGGACCCATGTTGTTCAAAAGTCAACTGTACACTCCTTATTTAGTCTTTTCTTCCTCCATGACTTTGTCCTTCCAAAAATAACATGAAATAAAACTTAGTCTTGTTCTGGACTCCCTTCAGGCTTAACAACCAGACCCCTAGAAGTCATCTTGACGCTTTCTTGTCCATCACTTCCTATATGCAGCCAGTCACCAAGATCTATCAATTTTGCCTCCAAATTTCTCTCTCATCTGAAAACTTCTCTCTGCTTCAATATTCCTGAAGTCTAGGTTTGGACATGATCATCACCTTTTGCTTCAGCTATTCCGACAGCTTTCCAACTTACTTCATTTGTAATTAGTTCTCTTCTTAAGTCATTGGGACTTCATGTTTTAAGTCAATCTGACCCGATTTTAAAAAAGATTTTATTTTATTTGTTTATTTGAAAGGCAGAGAGAGAGAGAGCGATCACTAGCAGGGAGGAAGGGTAGAGGGAGAAGCAGACTCCCCGCTGAGCAGGGAGCCCAACATGGGGCTCGATCCCAGGACCCTGAGATCATGATCCGAGCTGAAGGCAGATGCTTAACCAACTGAGCCACCCAGGCGCCCTAAATTGGACCCAATTATTGCTATACTTAAACTGAATTAATGAGCCATTCCTAGCTCCCTACAATACAGATTGATCTCTGTAGAGTAAGGGGGAATCCACCTGGCAAGAACTGTTTGCTTTCTTCTCTCAAATCTTAGCTCCTTTGATACTTTGGAGTCTTGTATAATGAAACTTGCCAGTCTCAGAATGGTTAATCATATAAAGAGAAAAATCTAGATTCTAGATAACCCCATTACAATAGTCATGAGAACTTTGTCTGCCCAAACTTTTATTTCAGTTCTGCCAGCTAGCTTTCAAAATGTGTGAGCTGGACAGCTGACTCTACAATGAGAAGCTGCTGGGGGCTCAGATCCGAGGGGGCCTATGCTTTTAGGCAATAATTTAGCAGAATTAGTAACACCTCTTCTTTCCGTTTCCTCCAAAGGTAGACTGAATGAACATAGACTTTAGTTTCTTGCGTCTGGGTGACCAAAGGCTCTCTGGGGCCCCAGTGTAACCACCCGATCTCTGGGAGCTGGTCTAGCCCCAGAGGGAGCTGAGGGGGTCCCGGGTACCAGCACAGTAACAAACCTTTTGTAAAAGACAGGAACATTGTTGTTGCTTCTCTCTCTTGTTTGTGTCTCAATGCCACTTCCCTGCCTTCTTCTTCGTCAAGTTGTCCCAATTCCACATCGTGAACAGAAATTTTCTATCAGATTAACAATTTTACGTTGCATAACATTTCACTGAACATCTTGCATTTTGCTGTTTTGCTTTCTGACAATGTGAATGAAACTATGTGGCATGTGTAAAATCGAGCCTAGTGCCTGGCACTCAGTCAGTATTCACAAATGGCATTTTTAATGTTTCTATTACTATTTCGAGAAAAATTTAGTTTGGTAATCAGATGCTTCGTGAGACATCAAATGTTATTGATATGAATAATAATAATAGAGAAATGATTCATTATGCCGGACTGTCTTGTATGTATTTTTTAAAGATTTATTTATTTATTTTAGAGAGAGAGCAAGAGAGAGTAAGATGGGGGGCAGAGGAAGAGAGAGAATCCTGAAGCAGACTCCCCGCTGATCGCGGAGCCCAACACAGGGCTTGATCCCAGGACCTTGAGATCATGACCTGAGCCAAAGGCAGCCACTTAACCGACTGAGCCACCCAGGTGCCCCTATGTATTTTAATTCTAATTTAATTCTTATGACTACACTATGAGATAGCATTTGTTAATTATTGCCCATTATACAGTTAAGTTAATTGAGGCACAAGGGGTTAATGTGTAGCAGAATAGACTTTGAGCAAGAACAACCTGACTCCAGTACCTACAGAATAATGTAAAACATTATATATAATCCAAATTTTACAGAGACAAAAACAAGACAGGAGAAGACAAATAACTTGCCCAAGTAAGCAGTTCATAAAGGACTCAAACCCAGATTTGCCTGGCACCAAATGTCATCCCTTCCCCTCTGTTCTACTAGAGGAAGTCAGGAAAGAGAATTCTTCTCCAGACACTGAGGGCGTTCAGACATGAGATTCTTGTTGCCCATGTGTTTTCAGCTCCGAGGCCTGTTGTGTATTTGCAACATGGCTTAGCTGCATCCGCCACTAACTGGATCTGCAACCTCCCGAACAACAGCTTGGCTTTCCTTCTGGCAGATATCGGTTATGACGTTTGGATGGGCAACAGCCGGGGCAACACCTGGTCCAGAAAACACTTGAAATTCTCACCTAAATCTCGAGAATACTGGGCCTTCAGGTAAGGAATTACATACTAATAAATAAAGTATGTACCTTGTTCATGGACATGGATACCCTTGGATTTCCCTCTTTCTGTGCACACACAACCCAGTGGAATCCACGAGAAGGAAACAAACATTTCTTCCTCTACCCGGGCTTTCTTCACAGGCCCTGAAGAAATGCCCTTATTCATTGCATTGCTGTTTGTTTAAAAAACCCCACTCACTCGTGTGTGTGTGTGTGTGCGCGCGCGCGCAAAATATATATGCAAAAAAAAAAAATCAAAATGCAAAGATCATCTTTAGAAAGGTTAATTCCAGGACTATCACTTTGCCACGGTGGACCCCAAAGGAAGTTTACCTGGGGTGCTTGCTAAAGAGGAAAACCGAAACTGATCGAGAAATGGGACCGGAAACAAGGCTCTGGGTGAAAATTTTGAGAACCAGACATTCATGATAAGCCAAGAGTGAGCCCCGGGTGAGTTTGCACAGCTGACCCTTCCAATGTTTATTCACTGAGGAGTGAATGAACCATCCATCAGCTGGCGGGGCTGAGACCTGGCCCCAGAGTCAGGTCCTGGGGAAATAAAGAGAAAGCCTGAGCACAGAATGAGCCAAGAGCAGAGTCACCAGCAGCAGCACCCTGGGGCATGGTCTGCTCTAGAAGCCATGCCGTCTTCGTCCCAGGGGGACCCCCCCACCCTGGTACAGACTCTAAGAAGCATGCCCTGCAGGTCACTAAAGCTGTTTGTTCCTTTCTTCATTGCCGCCTTATTCCTCGAAGCCATTTGGTATTTCCTCATTCCACACCCCAATGCCCCCGTGTCATGGCATGATTACAGGTAACGTGATGATTCCCTAGGTGAGTGTTTTCCCAACTACACATAGGAAAAGAAGCACCTGAGGTGACTGATAAATACGCAGATCACCCGGCCTCTTCCCCAGAAGTTCTGATTCAGTCTGTCTGGGCTGACTCCTACAAATCTGTTTGCTTTAGTCTGCTTTTAAAATAAACATTCCAGGTACTGTTCTTTTCAAGGGAGTTTGGTAAATCCGCTGTAGAATTAAGTGAACTATGACTAGCCTTACAGGAAAATCCTCTCTGGGACTTTGCATAGCAGATTTTTCTGATTCTGGTCTCTTAACCATGTCACTCTTGCCATCAAGGGGACATCTTCAAAACTTGCAGAGATGCCTAATGTTCTACATTGACTCTAGTCTTAAACTGACAAAAGCTATGTATCTATGTCTGCAATAAATGTGTCTAAACATTGTAGGACTGACATTGAGTTGGGTTTTTTCCCCCCAATTTTTTTGTTCTTTCTCTTTGGCAGCGTGGATGAGATGGCTAACTATGATCTTCCGGCCACAATCAATTTTATCGTAAAGAAAACTGGACAAGAGCAACTCTACTATGTGGGCCACTCCCAAGGCACCACCATTGGTGTGTTTGGGGCAGGTGGGATCTGAGAGTGTCAGAGAACCTTCCATATTCATGAAAGGGGTCAGGACTTCTTCCCCCTGTGCAGTCTCTAGCTTGAGGACTTGACCTGGGAAACCATTTCCTCTGACTGGTTTCTGAAGAGTAAACAAAACGAGGAGGACACCAGGGATTTGTGCCACTCCAGACTGAATTTGGAGATTGATAGATAAGCCTGAGGGATAGGGACTTACTCCTGTGTGTACACCACACACAGTTACCAGACACTGGTTTAGACCCTGGGAAGGCCGAGATAAGAATGATATGGGTCTTTCCCTTAAAGAGCTTTCAGTCAAATGAGGACACCAAAAAGAAAGCAGAGAATTACAAGCTGTGGACATCATATGCCACAATTACTGTTTCTTTTAGTTCCTGGAGGCACTGGGATAGGCTAGAGTAGATGGTGCCTTGTTGACAATGCCCTGAGGCACTTCACCCCCTTCCCTGCTCCCCATGTAGCTAGACAGCTCAACAATATCAACAGCATCTCCACCAGGCTCTTTTCTACATCTGAATTCTAATCAGGTTTCTGGTGTAAAGTAGGTCTTTAGATGCTATGCATCTTACATACCATCTCTCATTGCAATCTACAAACATTTGAGACCATTATCATCCATGTTTTACAAATGGCTGAATTTGGAAATCCTTTCCAATGGTGAGAATGCCAAAGAATACCTTCAGTTTTATATATATATATAATATATATATATATATAAATATATTTATATAATTATTATATATAATATTTTTTTATTATATATATTATATTATATTATAATATATAATAATATATATATATAATATAATA